>NC_034413.1:25588912-25804381 GCF_002078875.1 Numida meleagris
TTCTGTTCGATATGAGGCAACGTCAGGTATTTCATAATCGGGCACAAAAAAGTGCATGCAGCAGCGTGAGTATTTGATGACTTCTTCAGTTTTTCTGAGTAATGGACAGCTTTTAGTTAAATATATTGCATTAAAAAAATACAAAACAAATACAAAATATCTTCAGAACACTTTTTCTTTGACTGCTAAATTGCGTGACCACTGCCGTAGGATCTGAATTTGGTTTTTCCTAGTCTATTTTATAGATAGACAAGTACCAGTGTGAAACTGATCTCCAAAGTAGCACTGGGAAGAAGGCCAAAGGCCTTTCCCTTTTTCAGGGAAAAAGGCAAAATTTTTGAAATTTGAATATAATTGATTTGAAATAATGTCAGTATTTATAAATCTTCCTCTTACTGTAGGTTTCTGGGTCTGATGGGAATTCTTCTAATTTAGATATTTCTTCACAAATATGCTTTCTAATCCCTGCATCAGTGATGGCAAAATGCACTTTTCACGTATCAAGTTAGTAACTGAAAAGCACTTTAAAGGGAAGCTTTCAGAGGAAGTCGAAGTAGAAACATTGTGAAGGGACAGATAACTTTTGTTCCTGACATTATCACGGAATTCAAGTTACAGCTGTCAATCCTAATGAAGATACTGATTCTGATTTGAGCATATTGTTTAGATGATGTGCAGGAACTTGGCGAGATATGGAATCCCTGTTGCTATCATTTATAATTAAAGTGTCCACCACTTTTCTTTGTAAAACTGCTTAGTGAATAAATAATTAAAGGCCTGATTTCAATATGCTAGTTGAAATGAAAGGGATTATTCTGAGAATAGCCCAAATGTATTAAACGGAGTTTTTTAAAGTAAGGATTCAAGATAAATAATGGTATCAGAATTTTAGTCAAAGCACATTCAGGTTTATTAAGGCAGTGTGGGTATTCTGGTTTATGCGATTTGAAATCTAATTCCATGGTTATCTAAGACAGTTCACTTATAAGCAATGCCTGACATTGTCTATCAAGCCTAAACGCATTATCTTTTAAGTACAGTAGGAACTTGTCTGAAAATTAATGGCTGGATAAGTGTTCCCTGCTTATTCAAACATCCAAAGATGAACATGTTGCAGATCTCTTGGTTTATACAGTACAGAAACTTGGTAAAACTTTGTTTTATCTAATGAGTTTATTTTATCTACAAATGTCTATTTGAGTCGAAATTATTCTTTAATTGTTTACCTGATGTTTAATTCAATATTTAAAAGAAGAGTTGCACATAACTGACATTTCTTTTGATAGTTTCTAAAATAACCAAAAAGAATTGAGGGGAATTCCTTAAAATACTAGTTATTTTGTGTGGTCTTACTGTGTTTCAGTAATAAACTTGTTTCCATAGTAATTCAAATAACTGTAAATATGCAAGTCCCTCGCAGCATTGACAGGGAAAATGTCAGTTGATTTTGCTGCCTTGAAATTAACCTTTTACTATCGCATGCGTATGTTTGTCATTTATCCCCTTTTTCTCAGGTGCAAAGAGGGCTACCAAGGAGTCCGCTGTGACCAATTTTTGCCGAAAACCGACTCAATCTTGTCAGATCCAAGTACGTCAAATGTTTTTCTTATCTTTTTAGTCTGTTCTGGAGGCTATTCTTGCCATGCGAGATGACCCTTTGCCTATTGTCAGTAAGATGTATTATGGGCCACTACAGTTGCATGTAGGGAATTGTATTGCATTTGTTGACTGAAACAAAAGTACACATCCCCCAGTCTCTGTGCTAATAAAGCATGTTGCACCACAGCAGAACAGGCCATTAGGAAACTTGATTCCTCATCATTTGGAATAGTACTATCCCTGTTTGAAGCCAGAATATACATGATTCTCCACTTTCGACTTGAGAACAAATTAAACTATGTGATCTAAAAGTAGACAACTTTAGGCTTCAAAGTGGTTCCTTCAAAGAAAAGAAGTGTACGTTGTCTGGAACTACAGAGATTATATTGTCTGTGGAAATACGCAATATCTTCTTTATTATTTCTTTTCCTTCAGTTTACACAAAACCTTTTTTTTTCATTATACAAGTGACCTTGCTCTGTGCTTACAGAGTAAAGATGTGCTTTCAGTTATTAATGTGGAATGTAACTTTCTATCACACCTGTCTGTATATGCTAGAATACCACTGCGTATGTTCTGCTCCTCTGTCCCATTTTTTAAATTCTATTGACTAATAAAAATGCTTTAAAAATATTAGCTAGGATAGATTTTTTGGAAGAAAATCCATTTACTAATTAACACCATTCATATTAAGTTTAAGTGAAGTGACATACAGCAAAGGGTCATATCCAGTGTGTCATTTTTATTCTCATATCTAGAAACTGTAGTGTATTTAAATCTTCTGCTTTTGGGTACTCTTTAAAATGTCATTTGGATTGTTTTGTTTGTGCTTTTTGAAGAACAATGCTTGTTCTTCTAAGTCTTTTTTTGTGCTTTATTTGCTTGTCCTTTTCCATGTGAAAGCCTGTTGCCAAAGATACCTGTTGTTTTGTACTTCTGTATGTTGTATAGCTCCCATTATAGTTTGCTTTGTAGCTGGTTTAGTTTTCCTTTTGCTTGACCTTTAACTGTGAAGTGCAGAGTCTATAATGAATAGGCATATCTTTACCTCTGCCAAGTCTTGTGTGAATGTGTAAGCACAGTGGTTGTATATACTCAAGGAACAGGGTACTTTGCATCCTGGAAGTCGGGGAAAGGAAACTGAACTAGTGAAAGGACACAGTGCTACCTACCTGACTGTTCTTAACAAGGGACTCTGATGGTATCCTCTCAAGAGCAGAGGTATAGGATTTCACTGAAATTTAAGTAGATGAAATATGAAGCCCAGAAAAAGACTCCTGTATTAAGATGCGTCTAACAAGGACAAAAACTCTACAGGATTTGCATTCTGCAAATAGTTTTTTTGTTGTTTATTTGGAGTATTCTACTAGTTGCACAAATTTGTTTGTCTTAACATGGGAGACACTCCAGTTGATTTCTGACTGTGTTTCCTTAAAAACGTAAAATTGCTCAGCAACCTGTTTCTGCTCAGTATGAAGCTAAAATTCTACTGAAATGCCCTTCTTTTTTTTTTTTTTTAATTTTATTCATTAAAGATCATATTCAGAAATATATTATTTAAAGTTCTATAAGAACAGAGGACTTTGACTTTATGTTGACATTGGTCTGGATGCTCTTATGGGCCAATAAGTGCCCTTCTGCCAAAATAAATAAAGAAGGTAAATGTGAATTAGGTATTTTGCAAGTCAGCTTTGAAATTTAACTTGTATTTAATCTTCATCTACATTCAAAAGTGGAAAAACTCCTGCTCAGCTCCATTTCTATGTACAAGTATAGTGTTGGTATGTATGCACATCTATACTTGTTCTCTTGAAAGGAGATTTCACTAATTTTCTATTGCAGCTAGACAGTGATAACATCAATATTTTATTCAAGAGTTAGATCAATAAAGTATTTATCTCTCTTCTAGTGAGAAGAAATGAATACCACACTGAAAATTAGTATTTGGTATCGGTAATATTTACAGTTTACAGTATTTATAATTTACAATTAATCTGCAGATTGTAAAATGTATTTTACACTATTTTGACTGTCAGCTGCAACATGATCATCTCCAAAGGCTCTGGTGTTGATTTGCAAAAATTTAGTTTTGCAGTTGAATGTTTGTTTAGATTAGAAAGATAACTGCTGAAGGATGCTAAAAGGTTAATTTGGAGATGGCTTCAGAAAAAAAAGCCATTTCTTCAAACACAAGGCTCAGATCCAAAAGCTGAATGCTTAATTGAGCGCTCTTGTGTTGGGTCAGCACACAGCCAACACTGGTGTCAGTCAAGTTTTAGAAGCAAGTCTAGCGCGTGAGTTTTGTGGAATTACCTAGAGTTTTTTTTGTAGTAAATATGTTCTAAGCTCCTGTGGTACGTCTGATATTAATATTTATCTTTTCTGAAGGTTGAATGTATGAAAGATTGGAGCTGTGTTTTTAATCTTTTCTTGCCTGTGATAGTGCAAGTTACATTTTTGGAATGTTCATTTGTCCCTAAATGGGAAGTGAATCTGAACCACACTCAGAAAATAACTGCCATATTAAATTTATCATTAGAGTATATATTTATTGCTCAATAGTGTCCTTTTATAATAGCTCTCTAAGACAAACCAATCTTGTTCTGTGTGGCTTCTGACTGGAGTTGCACAGTGGTAAATAATGTGATATGGCTCTGCAGTGTTTTCCTTTCGATACCAGGCTAAACCCAGCTTCTAACCTCATTTATGGTTATCTTAGGCAGTTCTTCACTGTACATCACAGATACAGGTTCAATTTATGTAATAACTTTTATGGCTTATTTCATGTGATATCACACGTACTTTTGCCTAGTTAACACCTGAACAGTTAATATCTTTAAGATGCTGTTTGTGGGAAACCTCTTGAAACCACGGATGGTATTTCAGAGTTCCTGAACCAACTTCAGTGACTCTAAGAGGAATATGAACCTCCTTGCAGTCATGTCTGCCGCCTGCTACCTATTTTTAAGTCACATTTAGGATCAAATTAGTAAGAAATCAGATGTAAGACAGAATGACAGCAATGCCAAAACATTGGAAATGCAGGACTTTCCAGTGGACCTTCAGTAATGGGAACCACCACAGATGTTATAAATTTGCTCTTTCACTTCAATTAATTTCTCTACTATTAACTAGTTTTTCTGAATGTAAGTGAAATAACAAAAAATAATTCAATTATATTAAAAAAAAAAAAGTTTATCTTGGAACATGTGAGAAACTGTTTAAAGCATGGCACTAGCAAGGAACCTAATAAAATGAATAATGTTGCCAAAGAGGGAAAAAGGCTGCATGTTGCATGACAGTACAACTCATACTCAGAGTCATTATGAAGAGGAAGGAAACTGATCAGTCTTTGTAACGCAGGGCAGTACAGTTCCATCAATTATTATGCACTTGTCCTCTCCCTCATGTATGGAGGAAGGGCTAACATGAAATAGCACTCATATGCTGAAATAAAAGCATAGGAGTATATTCGAAACTTTGCTTCAGCTTTCTCCATTTGAGCTAACTTCTCTACACATACAGTTCATGGCAATGGTAAAGTACTTGGATTTTCAACATTATGAATAAAGGTTTTATATAACTTTATGTACAAGTGATTTTTCAGGCATGTGTAGTCCTGTGTGTATCTGTAGGATTGGAAACTTATATACAGCCTAAATTGTACAAATGTACTCACGTACTATCCTTTATAGTGTTCTGGAGTAGACCTGCCTGGCCCAAGGAGTCTTGAAAGGTAAGTTGTATCTAGGATGCAAATACTCCATTTGAGCAGTTTTTATATTGAGGCAAAGTGTAACTTCTAAAGCTTTAACTTTTTTATGCATCTATTCTAAAATGTAGAAGAAAGCAATTGAGAAAGCAGTTTGTCTTGTAGGCATTATTTGGTGGTGGTTTTTTTTTCCAAACTCTGTTGAACTCAATCCTCAACTATGTTATCCCTAACGTTTCAAAAGCTACTTTGCAATGCAAAGGGAAGTGTATTTCAGTTTTATAATGTGCAGTATTAATTTTATAGGAGACAAAATAACATTTGAGTTTTCCCATTTGACCTTAAAAACATAAATGAAGAGGAATTCCATCCAATTGTTTTTCAAAATAAATGCATTATTTTCAAGAAATAGAGAAATAGGATGGAAAACTTAAAGGTTATTAAGGCATGTTCCTCTACTGCAGACAACCTCATCATGTAATTCTTTCTGTAGTCTGATCAGACTTCATTTTTTAACCACTTAAAACCAGTGTGAGCTGGCCACTAGGAACAGTTTTTGTATAATCTCTTCTCTGAGGATTTCAGATTCCAGACAAAGTTTGTTCACAGCCAGAATTGGTCCGTTGTGCTTTTTGTTAAAATGTGCACCCTCTTTCTATACTGATAATTTTTTCCATCAGTTTCCACCAATAGAGTCTCATTATGCTTTGGGCCTGTCAGTCTGGATTTTCAAATGTCAGAAGTCTAGTTCCTATAGATTTAGCTTTAACCTGCGGTCATATTATACTTTAACCTATTCCAGAATGACACAAATCATGTTTCTTTTTGAATCTCATCAAAGACAAACCTGCAAGCTGTATGTCTGGAGTCTGCAGATACTTGTTCTTAGATTACTTCTTTATGTAGCAAAGGATCAAAAACTGTCTCCTGAAAGACTTTGTGATTTTAAATAAGTAAAAAAACCCTCTAGATAGTTTATTAAAATGGAAGACTGTTTCCCTAGAAATGTCTTCTGGGCCTCAGGACGTGAACACTCCTCACATTGCTCCTCCCAAGTCCTAATGACTTAGTTTATGTTTTTTTATTGATACAATTGCAACTTTTCTGCCTAGACTAGTTTTGAACTCCTGGGTCATGTCTAAATGGGAAGTTTCTGAGCTTTCACGTGTGCCTATGGTTTCAGCAGATCAGTATGCCAGCCCACCGCCCTGGGTTATCCTGTTTGAGAAGTTTTTTGTGAGCACAGACTCAGCTTTAGGAAGAGGGTCCTTCCTAGAAACAGTAGTGGTTACATTAATCTTGAAGCTGTGCATTTCGTTCTGAGTTTAGGTGCTTTTTTCCCATCCAGTTTTGTATTTGTAAGATGATAGGATAATTTAGGTTGAAAGAGAAGTCTGGAGTTCTCTGCAGAACTCAGGAGGCTCAGCCTCCTGCTTTGAGCAGAGCTAGCTTTGTAGTTTCTGCTAAACTACTGCACTGGACACCCTGAAAGCAGTCTTCAAAGGGACTGCTACTAAACAGAGGACATTTGCAAAATATTTAAAGAATTTATTTATCTTTTCAAGTCGCTTGGCTAAAATAAGTGAACCTTCTGAGTCTCTTACTGAATGGTTGATTTTTTTTTTTTTTTTTTTTTTTTTTAGAACCTGAATAATTTGTCAACTTTATTTAAACTTTCTGATTTTGTCAACATTCTTCTCAAATGTTCTTCTTCTATATTTGATTTCTAGAAGACGTAGGAGAAAATAAATTTTTCTCTTAGAATTTGAAGGTGGGTAAGGGGCAGTACGGTGTGGAAGATAATCTTGAAAAGATATGAAGACTGACTTGCCAGAGGTAGATATCTAAATTCTGTGGAGGGCAAGTCCTTCTAAAACAGGTTTATCATTGGGCTAGTTTAACCTTAGAGGGTTTTTTTGAAATATGTATCTATACCAGAGTACTGTCTTAGCTTTGTCTCAAAAAATAATTTAAAAAATTAAATGGAGAGTTTTTAGGGCTTTCTGCAATACTTACTGTAGAAAAATTGTCATCTATTTATTAAGAGTGCTTTGTGTTTAAAATAAATCACATGGAGCAAGCAGCTGCAGGTCAGCTTTCTTTTGTAACAGCAATAGTTTTATGTACTCTTACTAATCAAACTGAAGAGTGACACCAACTGCATGTTCACTATAAAAATCATTATGTTACTTAGGAATATTAAGCTTTTGCCAAGACAATCAAAAGGTGATATTTTATTGCCTTGTAAAATCAGGTTTTAAGAGATGTATGGCAGCAACGGTTGGGTAAAGTCCCTGGAAGTGAATGGTCAGAATAAGATCTTCTAGTGCCCATCAAGTGAGCAAGACATTTCTTTTAACGGTGGTTTCTTTTTTAAAAGTGAAATATAAACAGAAATCCACCAGTTTAAATACATCACAAATCAACCTAGATAAGTGTTGATGCATTAAAAACTGAAAGGAAGGATTTGCCATTATAGAAATAACAATAAAGGAGAAGAGCAACTCGAGTCACTTCAGAAGTTTTAATGATTTTTTCTATAGACAAAAGAAAATATGCATCATATTTTAATGTGGGCTGGGGAACATGAAACTTGAGGAAGGTGAAATCAGAAAGAAAAGACATCTCTGGGGAAAGCAGGGTCATGAGTTTCCACCTCTTTGGTCGAATCTAGGATGAGACCTCAGGATGCACATGGTAGAAGAGGGATTTTTAATTTTAGTTCTGTTGACTCTGTAAAATTTTCTTGTGTACAAATAGTATCAATCTTCTGTTGTGTTTTTTTTAAAATTTTTTGCTTTAATGTAGGAACTTAGGCTTTATTCTGCAGAACAAGACTGAAATGCTCAAAATAGAGGTGCAAGATTGACTCAGCATTAGTAAAATAACTTGCCGTTAATGCAAGCACAAGGACATTCTTTATCAGAACATATCAAAAAGTTAAAGTCCAAAAGAGATCAAATGAATTCACAACTTTGCTGTTAATTCATTGAGCACAGAATACACACTCAAAATCACGATCAGTTTTGAGAATATTATCTCAAAACCCAAATTAAAATGCATAAGAAAAAGCTAGAATTAATACTTGTTTCTACAGATACACAAACAGTGGCATACAGAATGTACAGTAGAAATGTTTTTTAGTAATTTTACTATCACTATTGCAGAATAGATTTTAAAAATCTGTTTTTAATGTTCTTTCCTTGGATGTCTTTTCTGAAAAGATTCAAGGGGGTTACATGTGTTTTCAGTTTCATAATTTAGTTTTAGAAGAGTTGTCATCCTTTACTAAATAGCTTAAAGCTTTGTTCAATAACATTAAAATAAGAAAGCACACAGGTTTATTTGGAAAACTAGGAAAAAATGCCTGAATTTGACTAAATTCCTTTTATTAGTTTTAAAGGCACATCAGTTCTTCATTCTCTGTTCATCTCTCTTCTTGGAAGGCAAGAATGTATTAGCATCTGATTACTTAAAATTATTTTCAAAAAAATTTTTTTGAAGTAGACATAGTTAAAGTGTGACTATTTTTGGCATGCCTTTTACACCATAGGTGTTCTGTTATTGGACTTGTGAAGACTGCCTGTCAGTAGAAATCCATGGAGAAGCGGTGGTATCAGGCAGATGAAATATAATTTGTAGCAGGAAGGAGACCTCAAAATTCTTCTCCTACTACTAGTAGTAGTTTTCTAGTAGTAGTTTCCTACTACTACTTTATAAACTGCCTCTATTTGAAACAGTAATAATGAAATAGAAAATTTCTATTATTTGTGCTCAGTATAAATCCCAGAGAATACAGAATACTGAGATATTGAGCATTGCAAATCAGAGTCAACAAAAAGTTTTAATCAATATATTTTCCTGTATGACACAAAGAAGGAAATTACAGGTACCCCCATAGAGGAACTTGAGGGCTGCCTTTCCTAAATTACCATTCATCTGTGATATTTGGGACTTGCATCTAGTTAAAGAATTTCTAGGTCTTTGTGTAGTGCTTTTCATATGTGTATTTTAAGGAAATTTACCATATGATAGCAGCAGTGGTAGATTATGGCTTGTTATACAACAGTCCCAGCAGATGGCTGTGAATAGAGGTTATAGTCTTATATAAAGGACAGAGCTGTGAATCGTGCTCTCCCACTGTCGAGCCTGCTCCTCCGCGAGTGCTGGGTTCATCTTGGTGCATGAAGGAGAGGCGGCGCGGCACATTCACTAAACAAGCACATTCTGAAGTGACAAGACTACAGGCCATCAACTTCTCCTGCCTGCTGTTCTTACAAACATGTTATGATTACCTAAATCAACTCTTGGCTGTCCCATGTCTGGAGAACTGTAAGTATATATATATATAAATAGCATGAAGTACATGTTCTGGGACATTCTGGAACCGTCCTATTTAGCCCGTTGTTCTGAGTAGCTAGTTTTTCTGA
Organism: Numida meleagris; assembly: GCF_002078875.1. Lineage (NCBI taxonomy): Eukaryota > Metazoa > Chordata > Aves > Galliformes > Numididae > Numida > Numida meleagris. The sequence continues at coordinate 25,598,654 of NC_034413.1, forward strand.
CTTGCATGCTCTTCATACCAACAACATGTTCCTTTTAGCGTCAATCTCTGACCATCTCAACCAGACATATCTGATTTTGCCTGGATGGGCAGGGCACAGTCAATAGTTTAACTTGTCAGATCACTTTTACAGGCCTTATAAGGCAAAAATTCAGCAGTGCAACAGCTATAGCTCTCTCAGGGAGAAAAGTATTAACACAGATGTTTCATTGTGAGGTGGCACACAGGAACATTGTATAAAATGTATCAGTGATTTAAATTAAAAAGATTAATTTTGTTAGGTTCCGTTTTTATAAGTTAGCTACTTGACTGTCCAAATAGCATTTTGCCGTTTCACTTATTTCAGTGGCTTAGTCATGCTTCTGATGTTAAATGCTTCAGGTTTGATTGAGATGGTATAAATTACATAAAGATGCCCTCTTGCAGGAGATAGTAAGAACTCATGGAGAACAGAGATGTATTTCTCGCATTGACAACTACTCCCATGCCTTTTAATACAACTATTTGTGTTAAATCTAACTTTGAACTGTTTTGACTTTTCATATTAGTGGTTCTGTGTTGAAGGGATTCTAGAAAAGAAAGCAACAGTGAGTGTGCAGATTAATCACAAAGTTGTGAGATGGTTGGTACAGTGACCTGGTTACCTGGTTTAGTTGTATTGCGTAGGTGTAAGTAATAAGTGTCAGGAAGATGAGGTGTGCACTGTTTCTCTTAAAGGCTGAAGATCAGTCCAACACATGCTTACTACCTTGAGATTAAAGGCATTCAGGGGCTCATATATGAGAACCTAAGCACCTCAAAGGGGATTTGGGTTGAGTTTTCTGATTGACTTCCCAAAACAGAACATACCTTGTTAAGGGTCTCCATGCTCCTAACTGAACTTCACTATTTGCATTGCATCTGTACTCCACTGCAAAGATGCTTATTAAGGCAATTATTGTTGTTATGTTAGACTTTGCACTTGGAGCTTCTATCAGCATTCAGACAGCTTATTTGAACAATCTCAGCTCATTAAAGAAAACCTGGAGTAAGTGTATCATGCAATATTAATGCAGTAAGTGCTCTGCGTTGCTGTGAATACTTTATGCTTTGGGGTAGAGTGTATATATGTCTGTTTCCAGGATGACAGTAATCTTGCTGAAAACATTAGGGGTCAATGTTATCATGAGTTTGATTACCACATTTAGGTAGTTATCTTTCTTTTATGAAGAAAGATCTTTCTGAGCTTTGTGAAGGCATTTTAAGGCTCATTTTCTGAGGTCTTCTATAGCAATCATTTTTGACAACAAAGGACAGACAACAGCTGTTCTGGGTACAATTTTACTGTGCAAAACCAGAAGTTTAAGAAGTTATTTTTCCATGGATCAGAAAGATCAAGAAGGTAAAATCTCAGTCTCTCTAAAACTGCTAAATGTTTTATTAATTAATCCTTTGAGGTTCTATCATCTTATTCTGACTTCTGTGTCTGACCACTCTTTTGCTATAGATTTTTCTATTGACCATTAAGGCCTTGAAATTGTCAACAATGAAGATATGTTCCTACAATCATTTTCTTCAGTGATCATCTTGATCATGAAAATGATTTCTTGAAAAGAAGAAGAGATCAGTATTGTCCCCAGCGGGAAGCAAAGAGCAGATTAGAAAAGGCAGTTCTTGGTGGGTTGCTTTGACTGGGGGACTTGGTTTCCTTCCAACCTTTTCCCAGAGCTCTCTGCTTACAGGCTTCTGAGTCTGCTCTCACTGTGAGAGCCAGCTTGCTGTAGGGGAAAAAGGAGCCTGACTGTTTGCTGCTATCATCAGGCACAAGTTAAGAGGCCTGGCAAACTGAAAGTTTCTCTTGTTACTTCCAAAAGCAGCCTGGGTATCACCTTTGACAGTCTAGCTCTGAATGGTCTTGTGAAGAAAACAGTATTGAACCAGTGAACAATTGAATGTAATAGGTGAACTCGGCTTGCTGTTGTTCGTCTGATGGTTTTCTAGTAGTTCTGACCTTTGTTTTTTTTTCCCTGTCCTTCCCCTTCCTGTTTTGACATCTCAGTTGAGTTATCATCAAAAAGAAAAGATTTGAATGTACTACAAGTTCTGTTGTTTAAGAAGCATGTTCTCTCTTTCTTGTCCTACTTGTTTTAGCTTTTTACTATCTAGTTTCCTCATTTTTATTCTCTCCTCTTACCCTATATTCAGACATATCTACTTTATATTCTTCTCTGATTAAGGGCCTTTTTCCTTCAGCATCTGAATTACATTTGTTAGTGACTCTTTGCTCTCCACTAATCTCTGCTCCTACTTAGCATTTGCCCCATGCCTGTGCTGTAATTTCTCCCACATGGCTCCTTCCGGTGGGCTGCTCTCCCCTCTGAGAGACCGAAGTTTGGCTTTCACTGTTTGCTCTGTCCCTATCTTCCAGGTGAATGTCTAGGTCACAAATTGCTTCTCACATGCAGTTTGCTCCATCTCATTTTGGCTTCCCTTTCTTCCTTATATGTCATTTTTACTTTTGCCGTGTAGTGGAATTTAAGATATCTAATTTCCAGTTTCATGTCAAAAATGTTCTCTGCACATTTACATTAAACATATGCCCATATTCCATTTTCTTATTTAAGGAGCTGGCTCCAGTTATCTCCAAAGATACAGAAAGAGGTTAATACCTGACGCTCATCGGGAGAAAATATCCACTGCGTGGGTTATTTGTAAAAGGCAATGTCTAAATTTAACCTGCTTTTTTTTGTTGGTTTTTCTTTCTGCTTTTATTTATTTATTTAATAAAACAGACTTTTATGTGGGGAAAGGTTGAATTTGCAGTACTGGAGCTTTTTCTGTGCCTCAACAGTACTTTTACAGGGAAAGCCTTTTCAGGTTCAGGGAAAAAAAAGTTCTGGTTTTATAAAGAAAGGGGGGTCCCAAGTTAAGAGAGAAGGACATATTTACCTGCTACAGGCAAAACACAGGTTCAAGTCCATGTTCTGTATGACCTGATTTTGCTCTCTTCCATATGAATGCCCAAATCACACCACAGAGATGTGAGTGGGTCAATGTCTTGTCATGTTTCCTTTTCTGGAAGAAAAAGATGAAGCTTTTTCTGTGGTTTCTCGACAGTTTCTAGTGATGAACTGTTAAACCTAAAATCTGTGACATGTTAAAACACAATTTTATAGTACCATCCTGCCCTAGAGATGGCACAAGACAGTTTTGCCTTAATGCTTGGTGATATTGTAAAAGATGCTGGAGTTTATAAAATACCTGATACTGACCTAGGTCTTGACCCTGCAAAAAAGCATACTCATGCTGATTGCTTCTCACTGAAAAGGCATGAAACACATTTGAAGCATCTGAATTAATTATTTGTGTTAAATTGAACAAATTATTTGCTTTACCTCACAAAATTTGCAATTTCCTTGATAGATTATCTGCCAAATTTTAATTCCCTTGATTTAGGAAGTCCTTCTGAAAAGCCATTTGCTGTGCAACTGAGCAACTCTAGTGTATTAATCTCTCTGCTGCTGCTGGCAGAGAAGTTCCCTCTGAGTGGCGCTGGCAGCACCTGAACCACAGCCCAGGCATGGTGGGGACAGTGGCATTTTTGAAGGTGCTTGTTTGCCTGTGGAGATTAGCAGTAATAAATATGTATATATACGTCATTATCTTTGGGTTTTATATATTTCTGTTCATGTGAAGGCTTGAAGTATTCCAGTCTTAGTTACTGTTGGAAGTTTCTCTTCTATTAATTTACTGTCTCTATGGGTTTATCCTCCAAGTTTTAAGCAACCCTTTTGGTTAGATTTTGTTCAGAGTTCAGTAAACAAAGGCTTAAGTACTTTAAAAGTCTTAAGATGTTTTTTTCCTTATCTTTATACTTCTACAGAAAGGATGACGTGCTTCAGAAAAAAAGTGTGAAACTTAAGTTGTGTGCATAGATGACCGAACAATTCCAAATGAAAAAGCTACATACCAATGCAGTATTACCGTTGTCAGAAGATTACTATTTATTTTCTAGCCATTGGAACACAAGCCAGATAAACTGTTTAAATCTGGTATGATAGTAGTAAAAATCTTAAGATACAAAGTGGTAGTAATATGTGACTGATTATGTATTTATGGCAAAGTTAATCAGCAGTTGGATTTCATTTTTTTTGTGGCCAGAATATGCCATTTAGCATTATCTAGAATTTTGCATATTACAGATCCAAGTGTCCCATTCCATAGTAATCTTGTAAATGTTGCTGGAATACTTAGAAACAGATGGCAGGTTAAATTACATTTTTGTTCAGGTTGACTCTACTTAGCAAGTTACTGCGATTTATGGTGTAGGGTTACAGTGCAATTAGTTACTCTGTGATAACCGCCTGCTTGTGTGATGAACTAAAGCCAGTTCCCTGGGGCTGCATTGAGGCAGCTCTCCTACCATTCCTTTCTAATCTGGAACTTGGTTAGTCTGGCAAATAAAAATGTTCTTGAAGCTTAGCGATGGAAGGAATTACCTACAGCTGCTCTCAGCCTCAGATTTTACATGAGTTGGGGTTGGCTGGCTGAATGGGCTTGGTGAGGTGACAGTCTGGGACAAGTTTCTACCCTCTGTGTATCTGATGCTGTTCTGATCTGTATGCAGTCTACCTACAGTGACAGATGACTGTGTTCTTGTTCTTCTGAAGTAGGGTAGATTTAAGGGGTTCAAGTAGGAGCATTTGGCAGAGGGTAACCTTAGTAGTTTACTTTAAAAGAAAGAATTAAAATCCTTGAACTCAGAGCCACAAAGGCTCCTATGTACGTTTGTAAGAAAATATGAGGTCTGCTCCAAAAGTAGTGCCTTCTATTTTATTAAATTGGCCCACAGCATCAGAGGCAGATGTTGGCAGTAAAGGGTGAACCTTCCTGCCAACATTCCCTTACCTTTTGTTGCTATGTGACAGGTGGCAGCAGAGAGGCACTGACAAAATGGCATCTGACATGGAAGTGCGTATGAAGCAAAGGTGTGGCACTGAATTTTTCCATACAGAAAAAATGACACCCATTGACATTTGCTGACACATGCTTAGTGTTTGTGGAGACCAAATGGTGGATGTGAGCACAGCGAAGCAGTGTGTGGTGCATTTCAGCAGTGGTGAAAGCAATGTTAAAGACAAGGCACTTTCTGGTTGACCATGCAAATTTTTACAAGTGCAGCATGCGTGCTTTGGTTCATCGCTGGTGAAAGCACACAGGCTATGGTGGTGACTGTGTAGAGAAAGTGTTTTGAATCTGAAAATTAGCTTTATTAAATAGTTTTATTGTGCTCTTTGTGTCTGTTGTAGTTTCTATGGAAATAAGAAGGAGGGATTCCTTTCAGAATGACCAATGCAAAAACTTGTTACTAATCAAACTTGTGAAGTCATTCCTATTATCAAAGGACCATCAAAAATAGGACAAGGCTAATATAAGGTGAAGTCTATCTGTCCATCTGTAATATTGCTTATAGTCTGATGCAGCTTTGTAAACTGACTTCCATGTGGCCACAGACATAAGCTGAAAGTACATGGTATAGCCCACATCAGCCTTACTGATATGTCCTGTTAGACCTTGATTGCTCAGTTTATTCTCTGTTCAAACTAAATAAGGAAATAACTGTTTATTGAAAAGACAGCAGGGACAGTATGACAGCAAGCTAGTAAATGAGCCTGACAAATATTCTCTAAAAGATAAACATTTTTTTTGACATGGTATGTTTTTATTGAAGGTAAATAAAATTAGCAGGTCGGACCTAGTATCAGTCTCATCGGTTTTTTGTTCCTTATAGCTATGAGGTTTGCAGTCATCAGCAATTCAGGTTGGATGCCTGCTGAGCTGAGCATAGCAGGATTTTTGTACGGTACTATAACAATAACCTGTATTCTGTTTTCAGAATGTATTCCTTAAAGACGAAAGGGAATGCCACATGAAAAAAGAAAAATCATCCGCTGACAATGTGTATTATAATGTTGCTCAAGTAGGACAACTTTCAGCATTTAAACTTGTGTATAAGCCAATATTTGCTATTGAATTTGTTTTAATAGAAAACTGTTTTCCTGCTCTTTACTAAAAAATGGGATTCATGGCATGTTCACAACAATTGATAACTGCCATTTCGTTGATTAAGTGTTTTACTATGTGGATTTGTAAGCAGAAGAACAGGTTGGGCCCAGTTGAGATGATAAGGACTCTTGATATTTTCTCTACTACCAAGAACTGTAATAATTGTAAATGTAGAAGTGCATCTGCTTGGAGAATTTCAGGAGCTTGTGGAGATCATGAAAATGCATTTCATTTTGATCTTGTTTTATAAACTCTCTGTGCCTTTGAAGGTACATTTGGAAAAGTCCATTTCTTTCTCCAGGACTTCTAGATTGCTGAACCCTGCATCAGTCTGGAGCCTTTTCTCTAGAAGATGTTGGGAAAGCTGCATAGATTCTTCATGATTTTTAGTACCACTCCACCGCTGTCTGACTTGGAATCCCTTTAAGTTCCCAATGTAGTTAATGGGGGAGATGTAATCTACTTCACCAGAGGTTAATTAGCATATGGTAAATCAGTTTAAAAAAAATTGTTATAAGGAGACACGTAGAGGCTCTTCTTACTAAGAAGCAATGATACATCAAACAGAGAAAGACTAAAAGTTATAGCTGTTCTCTGTTTGGCTGCTTCTTGCTAGGGGGAAATTACTCAGTATCAACTCAGGCAGATCTGCACCAGGAGCAGGGAAATGGACCCTTCTGGATGGGCAAAAAGCTGAGCTGGCAGCATCATGACCTTGACCACCAAAATTTAGCACATATAAAGATAAAACTTTTTTTCCCTTTTCCCCTCTTAACTGTTGCTGTAAGAGGAAGCAAAGAAAAGGGGAAAAAAAAAAGAGGAAAATAATAAAAATTAACCTTGCTTCTCTTTTAAGATACTATAAGTATGTCTCAACGCTGAATTGAATAATGCAATATCAACAACCTGTTTCTTGGGTCATTACTACTCAGTATTGTACTTCTGAAATTAAAGGTTTTTTTCTAAAACTTGGCAGGTTCTTAATAGTTAACTATTTCATTCTTGTGTAGCACAAAGTATCCTGATCTTTCTATGCCATCCTACCCAGGGTTGTCAAGATTATAGAATCATTTTCTTTGGAAAAGACCCATAAGTTCTTCACATCGAACCATGATCAAGATAAGGCAATGTGGGTGAGACTTAAACACCAAATTCCACTGAGTGGCTGGTCTTTTGTGCTTTGGGTGGTTTTTTTTCTGAAATATACTGTAGAATCCTTTGTTTTATAAGCTGATAGACTTGCTGAAATTAATTCCTTATGAGCTTATGCATATCCAGAATAAGAAAGCTAAAAAGAATGCTGCATCTTACAGCTTCTTAATTGAGTTTGTCCTGAAAATGAGAATTACTTAAGGCTCAATATGAGAATTAGTGAAATGTGAAGTGGTCAGCAAGCATAGGAAAAGGCTTGATCTTTCCTTCTTTTCAGTTTTGATCAGGTGTTTTGGAACAGCTGGGCTGCAAAGCTTTTTCCATCTTGATCTTTCGCATACAAATGTTCCTCCTAGCATCTAGTATAAAAGTGTTGACATTCAGAAAAATGTTGTAATAGGAACAGCTCATGCTTACAACGTGAATTGCTTTGGATAACACTGTTTTTCATCAGCTGTCAAGTTGCCTGTTAAAGCTGCGGTCCTTACCATTGCTTCATTAGAATTACTCCAAGGATTCTCTAGTTGGATTAGTCTGTATATCATCTGCACATTTTTTACTGGAGCAATTTGTGTGTTTTACATCTTAGCATAAACGGATCAGCTTTGGGGAGAAAATCAAATTTGGATAATTTGAGATCTTTTGCTTAATATCTTAATGCTGAAAACCATTTGAAGTTGATTGGCAAAAGAGAATTTGAATAAGCTCGTAATGAGTGGTAGGATGTGCACATAGAAAATTTATGATACGTGCCTTCTGTGCCATCTGCTTTGGGCTTTTGCTGCTACTTCATAGTTAGTTTCTTATTACAATACAGCGCTATCCTTAAACCAAACTTTGGGAAGAAAGATATGAAAATAATTCATGCTAGAATATCCTTCAGTGCCTACAGATATTAAAACTGACAAGTAGTTTGGTGAGCAGGATGGCAGATGGTCTATGTCTAAGCAGAAAGAAGAGCAGCAGCAAAGGAGATAATATTGCCAAGAGTGATAGGGAAGTTTAAAAAGCAGTAAAACATACCTAGGTGTTACCTAAAAGATTGCTCAGGGGCAAGGAAGTAGGAAAAAGAAGAGATAGAGAAGGAATTCATGATGACTGTGTAAGTATATCTCTTCTTATTCTTTATGCAAGTACCCTTACCAGAAGATTATAATATACTGAGTAGATGTAGGTAAATATTTGAGGAGGAGAAGCTTGGCTCAGAAAAGATAAAAACAAATCAAGGGGAATTCCAGATAAGTATTAAATTTTAAACTGAGTTTTGTGGGATTTAATTGTTTAAGAGAGCACACGGTAGGGATGGAAGGGCAGGAGGAGAGGATGCGAAGCCACTTTCGGAGTGGTGGATGTGAGCAGGTGCAGATTCAGCCCCACAGAGCCCTGGCTGCTAATGCTGTTCTGCAGTCAGGTCTGGCTCTTGGGTCGGGCTTGCAAGAGGGGGAGACTCTTGGTTTTTATGAAAGAGTTCTCTGAGTGTCTTAAATTGGTGGCCATAGAAAGCTAGAAGAGAAAGGAAGATTAGGCTCATCTGCTTTGATCAGTGCAAGTCGAACATTGTTGCCTGTGTTTTGACCATAGGGTCCCCAAACATCTATCCACTTGTCTGTGGTGCACTTTCTGTTCAAAATGCTGTTTTCCCCAAGAATCATTCATGAGAGCTGCATTCATGAGTGACTTTTGATATAGATTTACAAACATGAATACAATCAAGAGTTCTTCTCTAGGCCATTATTTTTACTTCAGTGGTTTTGACTGATAAGGACTGAAAAAGAACAGAATAAAGTTGTCAAGTTCAAACAGGGAATGCTGTGGTTCTTCCTTTGGTCTATCATTCACAAAAAAAGGCGTATATGGAATTTGTATTGTTTTTATTTGTACAGACTTCTATTTACAACAGGAAAAGATTAAAAAATTCATTGTCACAGTAAGCGATGTGACTGGGAAAAAAGCAGCCTGTACTCAGAACAACAATTGATGTGTAGATAAGGTGCAGTTGTTTCGTGAGCAAAGTGGGATGTGTGCAGAACCTGACATTGCCACAATGTTGTTCCTCTAACACAAAATGATTGATAAGGTTGCTATTTTTTTATTGGTAGCAGTGCAGAAGGATGACTGTTCTTTTCTGCTTTAACAGATTCATTGGCTTAAAAAATAAATTCAGTAGTATCCTGTGGTCAAGGAGGAAAGTAATACATTATCCGTGTCAGTCCAGGACTATGAAATGCATTAAGTATTTATTGAAGAAGCAGCCTGACTGACTGAAGAATTTTATTTTGATTTACATTTATCTGTAAACTTGCATCAGTTGTCCAGCACTTAGATTGACTGATGCAGATTCTGTTTGGTGTACATCCAAGTGTGCGTGTTTATTATGCACTCTCATTATTATCCATAAATCTCTCAAGCCTTAGGTACCAGCAGCTACATCCCTCTCTGAATGTGGAAAAAAAAGTGTCTGCTGTGAAAGTGTGCAAAATCTCTTACACAAAAGGCAGCAAGTGCATTTAATAATATTTAGGATCCTGTATATCTTAAATCATTTTTTGAAATAATGCTTAGGCTCTGTGAAAATGAACTCCTTAATGCCTTTGAAACACCTGAGTAAATGGATGGCTGGATAAAACTCTTATAGTTAATATTAGGGTCTGGGAGTTTTCCTCTTCTATATTGCAAATTGTATTTGTACTTCATTCCTTGGTTTGGCTAATTTGATACCTGGTCAGGGTATTTGAGAACAGATATTGGACTGCATAATTGATCGTGGAGAGGAAGGTAACTGATAGGTGAGATAGCAGCTATTTGTGTCTGATTCCCTTTGCTGCACTTGGCTGTCTCAAGGAGAGGGGCTGCTGCTGGGAGTCTTTAGATGAATGCAGGACTGTGAAGAAGCAGCTGCCTTCAACAACTATGCAGAATTTATTGTGCAGCTCTTACAGATGTGACACAGTGCACATCTCCACAACCCTTTCCATCAGGTATGCGGAAAGACAAGTATCCAGAAATTTTATGGGCAGTCAGTATACATGCTAAACTGATACCCAGATGGTTGGATGTTGGGTGCTGAATTGTAAGATGCTGCACCAAATAACAACAACAACAAAAAAAATGCTGCAGCAAGGTTTTCTGAAGTTTTAATTTGCTCATGAGAAATAAGTTTATTTGATATGGGGCTGTGTGACTTCACAGTATTATTTCTGCAGCACACTACATACTATGCTGGTCATGTGCTTCAATGAGAAAATACCCAAGCAAATTCTAAATGAATTAGGTCAGGTTTGGGAAGCAGTTTAGCTGTTGCAGCACAGATCTTGGTAAAAGCCAATTAATCTTCCTGCTTGCATAAGTAGTGGTCTGCCTGCCCCTCTCCCTAAAGAAGAAAAGCAATTTTGTCCATCTTCAACACAGTAACTCTCGTGGGCCCGTTCTTCAACATCATTTGTGTTTTTGACACAGCTCAGTTTTATCCGGTCTGTCCCTGTTGTGTTAATCTCATCTGTTTTGAGTGGGTGACAAATCAAATGCCAAAAGCACAAAGTTCAAGGTCTAAAAGGATCTCTTGAATCTTCAGAATATCTTCAAAAGTATATGAAGAGTACATACATAGCATAATACAACTGAAGAACTTGCATCACTATAAAACCACTTCAGGAAAAGAACTGGATTGTTGTCTTTCATACACTTCTCTATTAGTGCCTTAAACTTCCCTAATGGGATTTTTTTCATGATTGTCTTGTTATGTGTTCTGTTCCCTTATTTCCATTATGTTTGCAGTGCTCCTTCAAATCTTTATTCTTCTCATCCTCCATGTAAGTCTCCTTTCTGCATCATCTGATAGAGCATATGCTTCATGTACCTTACATGTAATAATAGCCCTAGTTTTGACCAAAGGAATTGTTCACAACTGAAAATCTTGTGAAATTAGCAGTAAGGAAGATGAGCTAGTAACACTCCAGTATGTTTGATACAGCTAGGCTTACAAAAGAATGAGTAAATTCTGAACAAGGCACACCAAACAAAAGGAAGTGATGTGCACTAAAACCTTCCCAGTCTCTCACAGGGAAATGCCTTTCCATTGGGTTTTTCTTAAGGTCATACTTTCTGTTTTTCCTCCTCTCACAGTCTTCATTTAATCCGCTCTTACTGCTTCTCTCTATTGCCAAAAGTTCTCATTTCACTGAAACTCTGGGGAAAAAAAAAAAGCGTTGACCACTTTTGGAAGAGCAGGCAGGCAAAAGGAGGGCTGAGAAGAATGTCCATCCTTTATTGGGTGTGGAGGGGAACATTACCACCAAGGATGAGGATAAGGCTGAGGTACTCAATGCCTTTTTTGTTTCTTTGATAGAACAGTTTTCCTCAGAGTACTCAGCCCCCTAAAACAGAGATGGGGAGCAAAATGAACATCACATAATTCAGGAGGGAAGAGTTAGTGACCTGCTACTCCATCTTATCTATCACAAGTCCATGGGGCCAGATGGAATCTACCAGAAAGTACTAGTTGGACTGGATGATCTTGTAGGTCTCTTCCTACCTAGCTAATTCTATGATTCTGTGATTCTACCGAGGAATCTAGCAGAAGTTCTCACCAAGCCACTTTCATCATTTATCAGCAGTCTTGGTCATTTGGAGAGGTCCTAGGTGACTGGAGACTTGCCAACGTGACTCCCACCTGAAGGGGAATCCAGGGAACTACAGTCTTGTCAGCCTGACCTTAGTATTGGTGAAGGTTATGGAGTAGATCATCTTGAGTGCAATCACACAGGGTTTGTGGGACAACCAGAGAATCAGTCCTAGCCAACATGCATTAATGAAGTGCAGATCCTGCTTGACCAACCTGATCCTCTCCGAGAGACCCACCTGGTGGGTGAGGGAAAGGCTGTTGATGCAGTCTACCTAGACTTTAGCAAAGCTTTTCATTCTCTCTCTCACAACATTCTCCCAGAGAAGCTGGCAGCTCATGGCTTAGACAGGTGTACTCTTTGATAGGTAAAAAAAACTTGTCTGGATGGCTGGGCTCAGAGAGTGGTGGTGAACGGGGTTAAATCCAACTGGCAACTGGTCACAGGTGGTGTTCCCAGGAGGTCGGTGTTGGGGCCTGTTCTGTTTAGTATCTTTATCAATGATCTGCTTGAGGGCATTAAGTGTACTCTTAGTAAGTTTGCAGATGATGTCACGGTGGGAGGAAGTGTTGATCTGCCTGAGGGTAGGAAGGCCCTGCAGAGAGATCTGCGTAAGCTGGGTTGATGGACTGACCAGTTGTGTGGGGTTCAACAAGACCAAGTCCTGGGTCCTGCAGTTGGATCCCAACAACCCTGTGCAATACTACAACTTGGGATAGAGTGGCTGGAAATCTACGTGGCAGAAAATGATCTGAAGATGCTAACTGACAGCCAGCAGTGGAGAAGAAGGCCAATGGCATCCAGCACCTGTATCAGAAATAGTGTAGTCAGCAGGACCAGGGAGGTTATCATCCCTCTGTACTCAGCATAGGTGAGGCCGTGCCTCAAGTACTGTGTTCAGTTTTGGTTGCCTCACTACAAGAAAGACGTTGAGGTCCTGGAGCATGTCCAGTGAAGAGCAACAAAGCTGTGAAGGGTCTAGAGCACAAGTCTTGTGTGTAGCAACTGAGGTAATGGCCTGTTGTGCTAGCTGAGCTCCAGGTTGGATGTAAGGAAAAAATTCTCCTCAGAAAGAGTGGTGATGCATTGCAACAGGCTGCTCAGGGAAGAAGTAATGTCACCGTCCCTGGAAGCGTTTAGGAAACATGTAGATGTGGACCTAAGGGATGTGGTTTAGTGAGCGTGGTGGTGATGGTTGGACTAGATGATCTTAGAGGTCTTTTCCAACCTTAATGATTCTGTGATTCATGTGCACAGTGTGCTTTCCTCTGGGCAGAGCTTTTGGTCTTGTCTAATTGATCTTGGTTTCCTCTTAGTGAAGAATGCAGTCCTAACCTGTAAGTCTGTCTTTTCTTAGGTACCATTAATTAAGCTATAATAGAATACTTTTTAAAAGTGATAGATTAAATAAAGTCACCAAGTCTTACAGTTATGCTCAGATGGGCAAAATATCTCCCATTTCTAAATATCTGTGTCACTGCTGATAGATTTCCTTAATCCACTTTGAACAGCTGTAGAAAATTATTTTTTTTCTAATATGTATTTTGTGCTTGCAAATGCTCTTGAAAAATCACTGAGAGCTCTCTGGAAGTTGCCATTGTAATAGTTGTAAACAATTGTATAAAATTATGCTGTCATGCTGTCTGTTCCGATTAAACTCATAACATTTTGCATGCAGCATACAAATCCATGTAGTAAACTGAAGAGAATGGGTCCTTAACAGTTCTATTAAAAGGCAAAATGCATTTCTTCATAGCATAACTTGAGAAAAAAATATAAGTAGTCAGCCTCTTTTTCTAAGAATAAAATGTGCTATCATATGCAATTTAACAGTAAGATGCAATCCAAAATACTATTAGGATTTTACCTTTCTACCACAAGCACAAGATAATCTTTTTCAATTATATTAAGCACTAGCTGACAGTGAATAACTAGCATGTACAAAAGGGACTAACCTAATCTGTTTGTACTAGGACATTCTTCTGGCTGTGAAGTGCCTTCTGCATTTACTGACTCTTTGTATTCAGTTACTTTGAGTAGGAACAGGACAAAAGCATAGGGTGCAGTGTGAGTTTTTGTGGCTTTATGTTGTTCTTTGATTCTGCAAAGGAATGGTCTAATTGAAGAACAGATCATCCCAATGGTGTTTTGCAACAAATGAACTTTTCCAGGCCTTAAAAAATACCACATTTCTCTTGTTGGCAAATGTAAGAATGTGAGCTCAGGTTTCAGTGTATTTTCTGTTCACAAATAAGTAGTAGAAGATGGAGGGGAGAAAGCACTGAGAGAGCAGAGCTGTAACGATCTGTTTCTCACTCCCAAATTTTCTGTGTGAATTCATTACAAAGCACTACATCTGAAATTAAAATGATTTCCAGGTGGAATCATTTTATGATCTGTCAGCTGATCTAAGCACAGGGAATACTGACACTTCAGATTTTCATCATTTTGCTTATGCAACCTTTGGGGAGTCATATGAATAACCTGGCCAGACCACACACACTGCAGGGCATTTAGTGACCCGTGAAGAATGTCATCATCGTTTCACGTTAATAAATGATAGTCAAAGGCTCAAATCAGGCATATTAGTTGTGTCAGATAAAAGTGCTACAAAGAGAATAAAAAGAAATGGAGTTTGAGCTCTTTAAAATTAGTTTCTCATGCACAAAATGGAAGTTGTGAAGTGGTGGGTCTGCACTGCAGTGCCTGAGGCTCACTGCCTGTATTTCAGAGCTGTTGCTGTTGTAACACCTTCAGCCTGTGTTCAGTTCCTTAGTGCTGTCAAGCTCAATTGTCTTAAAAGCTTCAACATACACATGAAAACAGCTGAAGTCTTCTGAATTCATGGTACATCTTGCACCTTAATTAATGAATCTGTAATTTTTTTTTTTTTTTAAAAAAAGTGATATATCAGTGGTTCCATCGACTTTACAAAACATAAATTTACTTGTGAAGTGTGGAAGAGCAAACCCAAATGAACGCTTTCCTGACTTCAAATGAGAGTGAAGTAGGTGAAAAGATCTTACATCATTCAGTATCTCTGTGATGCTCTCAAATGCTTGAAAGATGATCGTGTTTAAAAAATGTGGGTTGTTCCTTGTAATTTAGTCCAAATTATTCTTTGGCTTAACTGGCTTTGCATATAATGGCCATAGGTGCAGAAAGCAAAAGTTAGCAAAACCAGAGAAAGGGAATGAGGAGATGCATATTCAGAACATAGCATGCAGAAAAAAAGTTATCATTAACTGAGTTCTATGCTCATTTATCTAATTCATCACAGTAGAGTTTGATCTTTATTACTATTGTTAATGTGGTTGATTTTTTGTTGTTATGAGATACCACGTAGGAATATCCAGTTAGACACAACATAGTTTTGATGACTATCTATGTGCTTTGTAGATACAGAATACCTCCACTCTCCCCTCTCCCAGTTTTCCACTCATCCAAAGGAGAGAACAGGGAGGAGTGATCTCTAGTTTGCTCAACAACGAAACATTTATCCTCAAAATTGCAATTTCTTAAGAAAATGTTTATGAACGGTATAAGTGATTTCTTTTGTTTTTCATGGTTATTTTGCCCCGGAGAGTGTTTAATTTTGTTTAAGTCAGCCTAATGAACTGTAAGAAAATGGAAACATGCAATTGTAGAGCAGTTAATGAGCTTCCATCACAGTGACAGAGACTTCAGTCAACCCAGGCAGACTAGAGCTGTGTCCATTTTTTAATGGCATTTTGAATGTCTATCTCCAGACACTTATGTTAATGCTTAATGTGCAAGTCACCCATATTGAAAATGCTTTGCAAAAGTAAGGTTGATGTTGCAGATGTCAACTTGTGTTAATTCTTCAAGTATTTCTTCTTCATGCACTATAGCAAATTATAGGCAAGCATTTAACATTTCATATTTAATTGTTCTACATGTATTTAAACTTAGTTAAATGAGATACTAAAATGTAACAGAAGTCAGCGAGATGCCAAAATTGCTATTGTATGTTGTCCAAACTATCTAAACAGCATTAACATCAATAATAAATGAAATACATTGTAACTGTATTATTATTGACAGTCTTGTGCAGCAGTATGTGAGACCCACACAAACGTTAGAGGAAAGCATCACATACGACTGAATTTATTATGTAGGTCACTCTGAAAGTAATGCCTCCTATTTATTTCCGTGGAAACTACAGCAGATACAAAGAATGCAATAATGCTAGTTGATAGAGCAAATTCTCAGCTACAAAAGATTATTTTTCAACATAGTCACCCCCATTATCTAGGCATTTTTGCCAGCAATGAACAAGAGCCTGTGTGCCCTGCTTGTAAAAATCTGTACCTGCAGAGGTGACCTGCTGTTGCCACTGCTGAAACTGCAAATCCTTGCACAAATATGATAGGAATGCATTTCCTCTAGTAGAAGTGTTATTTCCATTTGTTAATTCTTGATAAAATTCTCCTAGTGGGACAGAAATCTCCTTCCTAAGCTGCTGGGATTTAAGAAAAATCTTCAGATTTGTGATGACACTTCTCTTACGTCTGGACCAGTAGTGGAGTCAGCACAATTCCAGCAAACTCAGCCCTTAACTTATGTATTGGGACAAAATCAGACCTTCTGAGTCAAATCTCCTCTCCCTGGCAGAATATGACTCAAAGGCACTGGTCAGAGCTTTTTACCTCTTTTATCTTTCTCTATGAATTTGTTCTATTTCTGGAGATTCTGGCAACACCACTAAGTACATGGTATGGGATTTGTTCTTTTCACGTGGCTATGTGGAGCCATGTGCGAAGTGATGGCAATGGCAGTGATTATTTATTTTTTTAGTAAATATTTGAAACACATTGTTTGAATGAATATAACGCTGATACAGTTCATTAATTGATAAATGTTCTAGTGTCCATCTGGAAATTAGAGCTGTTCAGAGTGATGGTCTGTGAAATATGTCAGAGAGAAATTATAGGATACATAAGTAATTCCAGTAGTTAAATATAAGCAAAATATAAGAAAAATATAAGAATGATGGACACTGAAAGATATATTGGCACAAGAATGAATGAGTTTAAACTGGTGCAGAATAGAGAAAAGAGAATAGAAAAGTTAGACTCTGTGGCTTAGAACTTGAGAAATGTTTAAGATCTCAGCTGGTCAGCCTAATAGTCTAATAAGATAAATTACTTGTCTATTTAAATGTCTTAAGATATGTAGTTTAAAAACAAACTGTATCTAGGCATGACATGGAGTCGCTGCCTTTTTCCTGAAGTGGTTTCTGGATCTCAGTGGAAGTGTTCCACATATGAGGATTCAGACTGAAGCTTTTGGTGCCCTGCTATTAAATCAACTGTTTGTCAAAAGAAGGGGCAGTCATTTCAGCAAAGTGGATGTCTTACAGCAAATCTAAGTGTCTACAAGCTGTCCTGATCCAGCACATGCAATAGTAGAAATGCAGCAGCAGAACCAGCTGCAATACCACAAGATTTTTCTTAGACCTTGCTTTTCATTCTTGGCAATTCTTCAGTGTGTAATAACTGCAATAACTTCATGCAGGTATTCCTCATGTTGATTTAATGTGCAAACATAAGGAGATACACAAAGATATGAATGCTTTGAAGAGTATGTGAACAGCCAATCCATTTTAATCCTGCCCAGGTATTTATCTACTCTGTGTTATTGTTGGGCATTGTCCACCCCACTTGAATTCTGGTTACGAGGGGCTGGTGCGTGCAGAGCTGTGGTTGCCCAGCTGTGGGATACCAGCTACCTGAGCAGTCTACTAGTATGCTGCTGAGTTGCTCTGGGTTCTGAAGAAAGGTAAGGAGGTGGAGAGAAGCTTGGGAAAGGCAACATGCCTTTCTTGTGTTGATGGATCATGAATGTTGAATAGCCCACAGAGAAGTAATAAGTTTTGATGTGATCTCACAGCTTTTCTCTGAGCAAAGTCTTGCTGATTTAAACAGTTTGACAAAAAAACTAAGCAGACAATAAAATAATTTTTAACTTTATTTTCTTTTGATTTTCTGGATTGTCCTACCTAACTCATTTACTTATGTTCCCAGTTTGAACTGGGAAAGAATTTGTCAAAATGATTTATGCCCTAATGGGCCCTAATAGTCTTGCAATGGAAGCACTGAATTCTTTGGTATTGTTAACGTCTAACTGAATGTGCAATTAAGTTGTATCTTAATTCTTACACAAAACAGTAATTCAAAAGACTTTTGGTGAGGGAATGTTCTGTGAGGTGTTTTGGGATCTATTAGACACTTTCAGCCCTCTGAATGTATTATGAAGAAGAAACAAGAAAACTGGTGCAATTTTGGTCATCCCAAGTATGAGCTTGGTGAGGCAGCTCACCAAGGGCAGGGCATAGTGACTTTTCCAATCTTTCCTGATGACTTTCTTCTGCCTTCTTCTCTAAAGTCTTTTTAAAAATGGGCTCCCCATTCTTTGCCTAGCTTTTAAGTCACAGTTCACGTTTATGAACGTCACAGAACAAATTCTCTTCCTCTCTTTTTCTGATGCACTGCTCTGTGTGGCGTGCTGCAGTAATTTGTGAGCTGGATGAGGACAAGATGAAAACCATCATTACTGCAAGTGTCAGCACTTGGGTACATTTCTGCCTGCTTCTGCTCATGTCCAATCTGCATAAGCAATTCATCCCTTTGAATGGCTCTGACAGAGCGATTACGTTCAATTAGTTAAGTATTTTGGTGTGTGGGGACCTTTGGCACTATTTTCACATAGCATTCATAACAATTGCAGTGGATCACCATGCTCAGGTGAGAGCAGCTTTAGTTTTTCTTCTCTCACCATAAGTAACTCCAGGTCCTGTGAACATTCTGTAGTTTTGTTCCAATATACTGTTGGCTTTTGTTTTGTTTTATTGTTATTTATACCATCTAACAACTCTTTTCATCGCGTCCTCTAGGATCCTTCAAATCTCCAATATATTATTCATCCCCAATATTAACATTTTTTAGCCAGCTTTGGTTATATGCTAAAAATAAAAAATGTCAAAAAGATGTCAAGTCCCTCAGTTTTCAGTATTTTTTTTTAAATATTTGGTTGCTCTGTGAAATGACAATGAAACAAAATGCAAGACTCTGAAATGCCACTTTAAACAGCCTTTGTACTCCATTTAGTGGACTTCCTTATCACTTAGTAGCATGAAATTTATGTTAGTAAAGAATTTGAAGACCTATGGTATTTAATCACAGGAGCAATTAAAATGTTTTTCAGATTGCTACCTACATATCAGATGTCATGAATTCATGTCACATATCTAAAATTAATCTTTCATCTTTTAATTAAACTGACTTTTACAAGATGCTCAAACAGAGGAAGATCTGGTGGTCATTGTTTGGTATTCATTTTGCTGTTATATGTTTGCTTTCATTATTAATTAATAGCTTCTAAGCAAAATATATTTCCATAAACTTTATGTAAACAAGGCAGCTTAGGCACAGAAAGAAGCCTTGGTTCCATTTGCATGTACTACTTTGGCTTGTAAGATAAGTGGATATAATATTGATTGTTGTTATACTATTTTATATTAGAGGTGGGTTCATAAGCACATGTTGTGAGGGTGCATGTGCTGATATCCACAAAGTAGCGTGGCACAATTAGAACTGTTAGAGCTCCAGATAAGACATATTTCCATGGTAATATATCTTAACTCCGTACTTTTCACATCTACAAACAACTCATCTCACTTCAAAGCCTGAGATTCAGGAACAGCTCTCTGCAGAGAGCTTACTGCAGAGCTGTTGTCTAAATTAGTGTGCTCTTGCAGCCTGCCTGGCTTAGTGTTGACTAGCTCAAACTAATTCTTTACAGATGTCAATAAAGGCTTGTTGGAACGGGGCGTCAGCCTCAGGGGATGAGGTGCAGGGAAGGTACCACTGGAGGGATTTCAGAGTGCTTGGAGATTAGTGCTGAAGTGTCCTTCAAGGAGACTTCCCTCAACCTGAAAACAGTAAGAACATACAATTAACAATAATCACTCTTAATTGTCTGTGTGCGTTCTCACCAGCTTTAAATTAAAGGTAGCTGCAGAATCTTTCTATGTATAGATTTTCAGATAAATATAACAAACCTTACGTCTATCTTTCAAGCCACTTACTAATGTTTAATACCCCCCAAAAAAAGTAAATATAGCAAAAGTAATGTGCCCACTGGCCAATCATATGAATTTTTTTTTTTTTAAGAAGCTATTAGTTGAATTGTAAAACAAGTAGAGGGGGAGTGAACATTGAAAAAGGAAATATGTGCCCAGATTTGGAGTAGTTCCTTTTGCTGTGCATCTTTTGTGCAGGCATGGGAGAGCTGTGCAAAAATGGCTGCATTTTTGTGATGTGCCATTTGGTATTTCCTCCATTGAATCACAAGAGATGTTGGACAAATGCTGTGTTTTATGATAAAGTTCACTGCGGTAAGGTCTTAAAAGCTTTGAGGTTTATAGTCCTGTAAAATTTAAAGAAATAACAAAAACAAAGAATGTTTCTTTTCTTCCTTACTAAATAGTGGAGGTGTACAGAGATGAATACTGAGCAACCCTGTTACGTGCATGGATTGTTCCCCTGCAGCTGGATCCATGGTGTGAGGGGATTTCCATTCCTGGTTTCCTGGAGGATAGGACTCTCAGTGATATTTGGAAGAACATAGGAGTTCTTGGTGTTAATAAATTTTTCATGTTTCAGAAAGGTGAACTGGGAGACTCCTGAGATGCAGGAGACGAACGAGCCCAATAGGCAGCAAAAGCCAGAAACACTGGTAAAATTTTGATTAAAACCAATGTGTTTTTATCATCATCCAAGCATGAAACACAGAACTGCTGGAAATTAGGCTTAGTAATGCTGCTGTATGAAGCAGCCGCTTACATAAAACGTGAGGCTCACCAAGTAAACACACAATGTAATCAGAGTAAGTTTAAAAATTCTTGGGGTGCATTCTGAATTATTTAAAATAAAGTAATATGAGAAAGTGCCTTTTTTGTACGGCGAATATGGTTACATTGAATGCCTAAAGAATTGTGTCTTCCCAAATTAACGTAGATGAAAACCAGCATCTTTCTAAAAAAGTCTAAGTATCCCTCATATTTAATTGAGCCTCCTGAATCCTTCTATGCAAAAATGAGACCAATTATCTAGTCCTATATGTAAATAAGTATGGATATAAATAAATATGGAAATTTTCTTGTTATCAGAGTAGAGATGTATATTTCAGTCATTAAATTCAGTCAATATTTAGAAAGTCTTGGTGTAAATAGCTGTATTCTAAAGCTGCTGGTTGTTCAGTTTTGTTTTTTTCACTTCAACAGAACCAAATTACTTGGTGCATTAGGGAATAAAGCTGTATTTTCCACAAATTGATGTACATTCCTTATCCTGAAGTTGAAGAAAGTAATTAGGTTTTAAGAAATTGACAAAAACTTACAAAATTTGCTGTGCCTTTGGAGAGCAGTAAACACGATTGCATCTGAACATTTTCTTGTAGCAGTGAAGTGAAGGACAGCTTAATGATCTGTTGAAGGAATAAAGTAACATTTAGCATGAGAAATGTTTATTAAATGTCATATGTTCATAAGATGAGGGAGCTATTAGCAATTCCTCTAATGTTTCTGTGAGGCTGGTTATATTTTACAGGCCTATATTCTCAAATATCCATTTGGAAATAATAGGGTAAAAATCCCGGTAGTCATTTCTAACAAACTTGTAGACTTATTCCACCACAAAAGACATCTTGTGTCATTTATTTAACCAGAAGAGGATTTTTTTTCCCAAAGAATGCTGCAGTCAAGTGAAATCTTTTAAGCCTATGACAAGATAAGTAATCTAGTTAAAACACAATTCCAAAAATTTTTCTAGACCGTATGTTTTGGAAGTATTACTATTTCTGTTTGTTTTGACAAAAATATGATTCCCATCTCGTAAGTAGCTTGATGTGGGCTTTTCATGATGTGGTTGGGAAGGACCAGCTTCTACAATGTAGGCATCGTCATTTTGAAAGGACTCTGGGTGACTGTAATGCCAATGGTATCGAAATGCAGCAGAGGTGCCTAATTACTTACAAAATTACATAAATGCTCAATTTAGATTAATACAATCAGATCCATTCACCAGTGTACCTGCGAGTGAAGGCAAACCCACCTATGCAAGTCTTTAGCAGAGGTGAGAGGTGGACAAGGACATGCAGAGCAGATTTTGATTCTGTGAGAATCAAATTGGTCTCCTGTCATCATTTTCCTGATGGTTCCTCAGTTGTTGTAGAGCCATAATCACCTATGAGATGACTGTGAATGCAGGATGAGTGTAGGAGCAAGATGCTGCAGAAGCCCAAGAAAATGATTCAGAATTGTAGAAGTAGGTCAGGTAGCTACTTCAGTATTTTGTCTCCATGTTGTTCTCAGCACAGTTGCAGATCCTGGTATGTGAGGCAGGAGTTTTGTATGGTATGAAAGTACGATCTATGGACCCAAATTTTAAAAAAGGAACTTTATTGGAGATGTTAGGCTTCAGTAATAAACTGGAACAGAAAAGAATTTTATTTTTTTTTCAATTTTAATACTAGTACTGGCTTTTTCCGATCTACCCAAACTGCAGGATATCAGTGAAATATTGATTTTTTCTTTTCTAGGAGTATCTAGTGGAATCATTTGTTATATCAGTTACTCATAGTCGTCAACTAGACACAATGTATTGTTCAGTGTTTACTGCAGTCGCACTAGATTGGGTGAGAAGAATTGATTATAGACTTGTCACATTTACTTAGAATTTTCAGCATATCTTTAGAGAAAGCTTAAATAACAGTGTCACTGTGAGTCACTATACAGGCAGCTTCATTCCCATTTGATGTAGTTACTAATTTTAACTGAAATAGCATTCAATTTTTAGTAAATTAAATTTGAAAACATGTTTGAGTTGGTAGACTAGAGAAAAAGTTATATGTACACGTACTGTCTGAATTATTAAAGTTCTTATATGTGTTGAGCAGTTCTGTTGGTTGAGTGTTAAGTAAACCAGTAAATACAATACATATATAGTAACAGTATTTTACTTGCTGTCTTTTCATTGGTTAATGTAATGGCTTATTCAGAGAAAAATGAAGGGTTGCTGTATTTAACAGATATCTAACACTAGGTATTCTGGCCTGCATATGCTAAAATTCTTAAACACATGCTTCAGACATTTTATAACTTTAATGCAGTAATTTCAATAGAGTATTCATAAAAATAAAATTAAGGGCATATTTATTTGGTGCATTTATGACTATAGTAAAAAGAATTCAGTTCTAGGATTAAAAGCTGTACTGATTTACAGTAGAAGACTGTAGATGTCAGTGCAGATCATCTGTATTATTCAGTGAGACTAAAGTTCATTGAAGTCCAACATTGTGCATTAAAGAGAAGTAACCTTTTCTGTTAGCTGTAGAGATGATAATTTGATGTCTTTAAAATGACAGAGAACAGGCAAGATTATACTCTGTGTGCCTGCATGCTGCAGGTGATGTAAGTAGTTCAGGCTTCTAACTTGTCTTCAACCTGGGGAGATGGGAGCATTTATTTAGCTAGTATTTTAGCTAGTATTTATTTTCAGGAGTCAGAAAAAGCCTTTCAACTTTCATGATGTAAAACAGCCAGGAGCATTTGTCTGTCATTCCCAGGGAGAGTAAATCAATAGTTTATTCAATTATTCAGCCCTGTGTATTATTTATGTAAGAGCAGATTTTGCTGGATGTTTTTCAAATGCTCCTTTGTTATGGAATTGATAGTGGGTGGGAGTTTCTATCTGGAGGCTACACTAGCCTCTGCAGTGTCATACAGACATTCAAAAGAAATATTTTTTTTTTCCTTCTTTTTCTAAAGAAAAAAAAAAAACAATTAACCTCTGGATGTTGCCTTCAATGTTCAGTTTCGTGGACTGAGGATTTTAATTTGGTTTAAAATATAATTAACCCTATCTGTACAAATTCAGAATATGAATATTTTATCATTGTTCACACTGAGGATGTATCAGTCTGTGAAGCTTTATATAAATTTATTTACTCATTTTTTTAAGGGATATGTATGTGTGGAATTTTCACCGTTGTGTCTTGGCATAGTTGGAACAAATTGCTGGTATATTCTGTAAGTTTACTGTTACATCAGCTAGTGTGTAGTGAACTGTCCACCTATTGCTAGGGAAATTCACATTTGTTCTGCAGACAATTTGATTGATCTTAAACTCTGTTGTGTTCCCTTCAACCAAACAATCTGAATTAAGAATACTTGAGCTGTCCCAATGTAGTTTGCAGCATGTTCTTGTTGTGTTTTTTGTTCAAGACAATAAATTACCAAGGACAATTGAGCGAATCTTATGAATTTATTGGAAACTATGAACTTCATTTGCAGGGGAAAATACTTTGCACTGATTTTGTAAAGTTGTTTCTTTCATACTGAAGTCAGCCTATTTTTAGATCAGATTTAAATGTCTGTAATGGTCTACAGTGAATATTTTAACATTGAATGTTTTTTTCTACAGATCAGAAACATTTAGGTGTTGGGTTTATATGTCTGTTCCTAGTGTAAGTTATGGTTATGTAAGTTATAAAATAGTGAAACAATTCTTGAACCAGAAGAAATAACTCCACATTAACATGGCTAAGAAAAAAGCTCCAGCAAACCATAATCCAGACCCAAGGCTGCATGTTCCATGTGAAGCTTTAATAAATTAATCTGTTAGCAGGTACAAGTTTATCTTCCTTTTCGCATGTTATCAAGGATTCCCAGGTATGGATGTATTCTTAAAGTATAAATTAGAGTGGCTTTAGTATTAGCAACAAATTCACAAAGTACAAGGACCGTAAGGCTCAGTAGTTTTCCCACATCAACAACAAAATACAGATATATTCATAAAACTAAATATAAAAGTTAATAGTCTTCCTGTCTATTACTTCCTCAGAACATAACAATACAAAAAAGAAATCACAATAACAAAAACAAAATACAGTCACAGTATTTGGTTAATGAGCCCATTTGGAGAGCAGCGCCCACATTCCAGTTCACTAATACATTAATATCACTCATACATGTTTTTGTTGAACTGAATCCTTGAAGAATCTGCATCATCTGATAATGAATGGCTTGACACTCTCCTTTCTGTCTGTAAGGAAATGTTTGGATGCAGTTTATCACACATGTGTTATGGCTATATAGGAATACAGCAGCCTTTTACTACATGGTGCCACGTTGGTGAGGGGATTTTGCATTTTGGTGCTCAGCTTAACCTCAGGTCAGCACGACAACCTGCTTTCTTCCCCTGGTGCCTCTCTGTGCAGGCCCTGCCCATCTCTCACGCCTGCCTTCTGAGCGGGTCTTACCCCTGTCAGCACAGGAAAAGTCTGGTTCCAAAAATGAAACAGAAAAAGAAAACAATAAACAAGCCAAAACAAAAACCATGTGAGTTTGTAGATGCATTTGAGCAGTGCTTGTGTGTTGGAAAGGTAGGGCACTACTTTTACCAGTGGTGCTTCAATAACTTCTAGTCAGTGGGACACACATGGGCCCCGGCTGCGCACCATGGGTGACCTCCTGACCATGGATTTGGGTGCAGAGGCCATGAGTGTCAAGGCTCTTCCCAAAACCTGCAGGTGACCACAGAGGTTGGCTCCCATGAGCACACAATGGCACAGAACACTGATTCCACAGGAATTTTTAATTTGTTTTCTGTTTCCAGGATTCTGCTTACAGAACATGTAATGCTGTGCTTGATTGTATAAGTGGGCAGTTTAGATATTTTGCCATAAGGGCTTATCCCATTAGATATCCCTTCATCATCATCTCTATAAATCAGCTTTATCTGCAATATATGTTATGCTGATTGCTGAAGTTGCTTTCCAGGCAATAAGATGTTTAAAATAAAATAATGTGACAATTGTCCCCTCTCTCCCACTGTTTTTAAGGAAGCCTACAGATACCCTTGTTTCTCCCTGCACATAAACCACTCAAGAAGTAAAATCCTTTCTGTGTTTTTTAAAAGAAAAGTGTATTTTATATACATTTTTTGAGAAAACTGCCTTTTAACTGTGTTGGTGAACTCCACGAAGGAGACCGCAGCCTGCAAATTGAAAACTGCTATGTAGAGAACATGTGTAGCCCAGTTAGGAAATGAGAGTTTTATTAGCTGTTCTACATAGACATAAAAAGATAATGCAGCTTGATCTTTGTGTATGGATATCCTTAGCTTCCTGGAGATGGGATTATGGTTTTTTGATCTCCATTATCTTTTTTAAAGTAAGCAGTTATCTTACAGAATGATGCAAGACATGAATTGCAGGCAGATAATATTTGTGGATTTTCTAGGTAGAGGAAGTGGGAGAAAGAAAAGCAAGGTACAGATCTCTGTGACTATAGCACATTGAATGCACTTCTTATATTTCTGATCTTACGTTCTTCAAAAAGTTACATCTCTGCGTCAATTGTATTAGGGATGTTTGTATGTGAATGCAAGAATATAGATGAGAAGACAACAATGTGGAATGCATTATGTATGGCTTTAACTTTACGTATATAGTTATGTACTTATAACGCATGTCTGTATGGCTTTAATTTAATGTTAACATTATATACACGTAATACATATATGCCTGTCTTTAATACCACTGAAGGAAGATTCACTTGGATTTTGCTAGACTTGAGTAATGCACCTGTTCTGACTCCAAGCCAGCAAGGTGTTGATAGCAGATACCTTACATTAGCAGACAGCATCACCTTACATTTATTTCTTTCAAGATGCATTTTGGTCTTTTACATGAAGAAACGTATAGAGTTTAGCAATTGTGATATAAATTTGTATGTCAAGTGAATCAGTCAAGCCAGTGTCCATTGCCTTTTCCTGGAAGGATTGGGAGGTTACAAAAGGCAAATGACTCCCCGTGCTTTCAAAAGGAACTGCAGTATCTCACATTCTCATCTTAGGTGCCAGATCTGACAACCCATATTGTAGTGTTTGGAATTACCGTTGTGTTTACATTGGAAAATCTTCTGGTGACTTTGCTGTACAGGTCTTAAGTGAATTTTTGAAAGTAACTGTTGGATGGGTTAAAGTCCAAGTGTTTCATGCAGCTCTACATGCTGCCTAAGCGATCATAGCCTGGCTCTGCCTTGCCTGGGAAAAATCCTGTATTAACCTGCTCTGCCTTAAGGAAATACAATTGTAAATTGAAAGACAAAAATAATTAAGATATTTTGCTTTTAATACATTTTCAATGAAAACAATGCATTTCCCACAAGAAAGAAGAAATCCTTCTTTTCTTTTTATAATCCAAATCATTACCTCCCATAGAGAAGTAACATGTTTCGATTTTAGCACAGAAGAGAACTGTGGTTTGCACCCTTTCAGAATGTCTGGTTTTCCACAGTATCAGTTTGGATCTGAACCCACTCCAGCATATCAAGTTTTGAAGAGTCAGTTTCAAGTTTTTCCATTGCCCTGTCCCTGCAAAATTACTTTTGTTATTCTTTAACCAAATAGCAATTTAAACACACTTTCTATCAACTTCATAAAGGCTTTTTATAAAATTTAAATCTACTTTGCACTGTAACATCTTTTGGCAACAGAATCATACTGTAATTAGTCACTTCAAAAGAGGTCCTGAGATGTTTTGAGCTCCATATGGTAAATTGAGTCCATACTCAAAAAAATGTTGAATGTTTGCTTGTTTTAAGTTTCTTGAAATTATTGCTGTGTACCAGTCACGTGGCCAAATAGGTGATGTGTCTACTATCTCATGAAGTCAGATTTCTGTTGTGGAACAGATTGCAGCAGTGCAGTCAAGTTGGATGGGAGAGTGGCCACTGTGCTGTAATGAGAGCTGCAAAACTCAGTAAAAGCCTTTCATTTCTTTGTCTAATTTTTGATCTTTCTAAGAGAAACTGAAATCAGGAACTTTATCTAACTAAAGATGGTAGCATATTAAGAGAGAATTTTCAGAAGCCAACAGAGAATGAATTCCTGTAGTTAGCTGGTTTAAGGCAGTTGAGTAAATACAGTAATAATGAGAGTAGGTGTTTGTGTCCTTCCCCAGACAGACTTACCTTATGTGGGTGGTCCATACCCTAGAGTTCTGTCTTAGGATGATTGCTCCTCTAAGGGCAGAGCTCTGGTTTTCTTTTTGAGTAATACTTACAGAGTGGGTCCCTGAACTCATATTGAGTTCTGCAGCACTACTGTAAAATATCGAATGGTACAAATGATGAGAGAGGGTACTTACTTTTCAGTCTAACATTTCCATTTCTTCTTATTTTTTTCTTTACATGCTTTCTTGGGTACAGCAGACCATTTAGGAATTGAATTCATGGGTAAGTTTTTACTTCTTTTTCTTTCACTGTTTAACGTTTATCTTGGTACCTCATCCCAAAACATATGGAATTTAATGGGAAGACTCCCATGAACTCCATCAGTGGATCTTGGATTGGGCTTTAATAACAGGTTCTCTTATATTTACTGATTACATTGGAAGTTGTGTCAAGATTTTATTTTTCTCTTTCTACTACAGGTCTATAAGCTTACATGATGATGTTTTTGTGTTTCACTGGTGTTTAATGAAAAGACTGTAAACGTTATACAGCCGTATCATGACATTTTTTATGAGATTTTAGAAAAAAGTTTAATGCATGAGTTTGTGTAAAGGAAAGTAAATTTTTAAATAGAGAGTGATTTTTATTTTCAGAATATAGTGTTGACAACAGTGTTCAAGTGTAACTAGGGTTAGTGTTAAACATTTCATTAGCATTTAGCAGAGGAGTTGCAGGGATATTTTTAAGAAAGACAAGAAATAATTTAACTTCAGTTTATTAGAAAGCTTAAGCAGGATTGAGTAAATGATCAGAAGAATTGCTTTTTATAAATTTTGAAAAGAAAAGGTGATTTTCTATTGACTCTGCTGCTTCAGTGTAGTGTGTTCATAGCCTGAGGGACTGATAGGCCTAATAGGTCAGTGCTTCACCTCTCAGCTGGTGATCTTTAGAGAGGATGGGTTATTTCCTCTAGGAAGCTGAAATTTGTCCATAGCAGGGCTAGTGGTCTGGTGCATCATTTGTGTAACAATACAGCTTGCGTAAACCATTGCATATGACTGAAAGCACTATAATAAAAAGCTAGTGAATTCATATGGAAGTAAAAAATGAAAAAAAAAATACCTTTAATGTGTCTTTTGCCTCTGTTGAATGTTTTTCTTTTTTTATTTTAAAATAAAAATATTACCATCTAATGACTGTAAGTGATGATATGGGAATTCTTTTGACAAGTCAAATATCATTTGTCATTGTACCATTGCTTAGCAAGAGGACAGGTAGCAGGTGGAGGGATGTTTTCCTACTGCTCTGGGACTCATATGGCATATCTAGAGACCTGCCTCCGAATTTGGGCTTTGTAGGTAAGGACAGAGATTTACAATCTGAATGCAGTTCAGTGGAGGCTCACGAAGATGGTCGGGGGCTGGAGCTCGTAACATGCAGAGAAGTGCTGAGTGCACACAGTTTCTCAGAGGAGGGCATGGTGGGATATCGCTTTCTGTTTAAAACTCTATGATGGCTGCTTACAGAGAAAACAGAATGGGACTCCGTGGAGGTGCAGAGAGAAAATAGAAGAGGCAGTGGACACAAAATCCTCATTACTTTTAATGAAAGTACTTCAAAATGAGTGTTGTCAGCCATTGGAACAGATTCTCTAGCGTGACTGGGGGATCTTCCATTGCTGGGGATTTGTAAGGTTTGACTGAGGGGGCCCTTGAGCACCCTGATGCCACTGTGCAGTGAGCTCTGCTGTGAGCACCCAGTTGGACAGGGTGACCCCAATACTCCCTTTCAGCCTGGGTCATTCTGCGAGTTCCACGGGTTTGGTGTTTTATTTGGGTTTATATGAAACTAAAAGTACTGGTGGAATTAATGCAAGTGTTTTCTTAGACTTAGTTGACAAGCAAATATTTTTACGTTAAAGTTTCTATATATATATTCTAATTTTACTGAATCTGCAAGCAGCAGTCGTGAGGAATATGAATCGAATGATAAGCATATACATAAAGAAAGAGGGTAGGAAACATTTATAGGATTCTAAGAGGGAGCTTTTCCATAAGAAGTAGGAAAGTGCTCGGCAGGAGGCAAAGCCAAAGCATTTTATCTTTATTTTGAGCGTCTTAGTTTCTCTCTTTTTCCTTAAGACATCTTTTTTAAGACTTGAAATAAAGCCAAGCCCTGAAGCCTTGGCTCAGAGTTGTCTTCTCATATGAGTAGCTTTTTGATTGTCTTATTTAATATTGGAACAGATCCTAATTGTATAGAAATTAATGAAGTTATATGTCTCTAGAATGGAAATATTATGACAGGAATCTAGGATGTGACAGAAGTCTAAGGTGTATTTCTGTGGGCTAGGAAAAAGTAAGATCGAGAATCATACGTGAAAGTGAAATGCTTGTGCTTCTTAAAGACTTTTCCAATTTTTTTTTAGGAACTACTTAGGAAGTGTAAGCAAATATAAAATAAAAAATCATTATTTCACACATAGGGAATTACAAATCTCTGTATACAGAGACATCTGGTGATGATATACTGATCCCTTTAGGGTCACTAATGCAAAGCCTTTCCCATGAGTTTACTTCTGTACTGTATAAAATAATCACAGTAACAAGGATAAGTATTTTCCAGTTACGAAAAGGAAGTGTATGGGTGATACAGAGCTTAGCCTTGGTTGTATGGGATCCAGAGCATGCTTTCTAGTGTTTTCTTTGCATTTGTGAGTTCAATTGCTTAAGGAATTCCATTTCCATCATCATCTTCTGGAAATTTTGCCTTTGAACTAGCATTGTTCTTTGAGCAAAGTAGCGTTATCCTTGAGTAGCAGAATATTTTCACTCTTGGAGCAGAGGTTCTGAGTTTCACTTTGTTCCTACAAGTTGGTAATGAAGTAAGGGAAGATACCACTGCACTTTGTCTTGGAAACGTCTTGTAATTAGGTGAAGCAATTATGAACATTATATGAAAAGTTAGAATTTCAATCCCTGCCCTGGACTGAAAATTGTTTTTGTTGCTTTTTCATGACTTGTTTTAAGAGTGAAAGCTATGTAGGCCTGGCTTCCCAGGGAAGGCTGGGCTCCTTCCACAATAAAGTTAGAAGCTCCTGAAGATACAAACAACCATCTGTGGCAGTGTCCCAGTATAGAGATGAATGATCCATCTGGCTTAGCTGGCATTCTCTGAGGAAAGTAGATGAACAAAGCCATTTTTTATTTGCCATATGCAGTAGAACCCAGAGTTGCTGGAGTATACGTACCTGCCCAATCGTTTTACTGTCCTACTAGGCATCTACTCTCCATGAGCTCATGTGTCCTTTTGAGCCTGCTATATGCCTTCCACCACAAGCTCTGGTGGCACCGACTTGTGAAGGTTACCCCAGTGTGCACTGTTTTGTTACCTCCTGAAATCCACCTCCTGCCAGAGTTTTTGGTCATCCTTAGTTCTAACAGGCAGCATTTTGTGAGCAGGAGTTATGCATTCAGTTTATTCACCACACTGACTGCTTTGTTATTCCCCATTGTGTCCTCACCTTCCCCTGCCCTCTTTTGGACGTTATCTAGCTTGTTCCGTATGTTTTTGTACGTCCCCAGACATGAATGCCTACTACTTTAGTATCATTGCTGGCTTTGGTTTGCAGTGTCTGTTTCTTCATATGGGTAGCAGAGATAAATGCAAACGTATTAACATGGCATATATGTTTTAAAATGTTAAAGTATAACAATGAATGTACACTTCTGACATATGCATGTGTAACTTCTGTTAATTAAATGAAAGTTATGTATGTGTTCAAGGGACACTATGTCCTAAAAAATGTACTTTTAAGAATTGTGGTCAGGATGGCCGAGCTTTATGAAATTTCTAAGAATATGGACACGATTTATATTGTCTAATACCTCAAATGAAAATGGTCATTTTTGTCAGGATTTCTGCATTTGCATTCCTCAGCTCTCTGGGAGATCTGTTTTGCTAGTGTGCAGCGCGAAGACTGCTTTTTCCTTGCGAAAGGCTACAAAGTTCCCTCCCTCCTGGCCTGTGCTCCTCAGCTCTTCCTAAGAGCTCATCACAGGGTGCAGACTTCCCTTGCATTGCGTGCAGCGTGCCTGCTGCATGGGTGCACATTTCCATAGGGCTCCCAAAGCGTCTCGTCAGTGGTGACACAGGCAATCTCATTTACGTTTCCAACATGTGGGTAAGTAAACATTACCATGATGCTCCTACGAATGAACTGAAAATCTGCTTGTACTGTTTTGTGTCAATTGAAAGCAGCCTGACTTTTGGTAATGTTTGTGTTGTTCAGCGAGTTTGCAACAAGTGAGGGAGGCTGAAAGAAGAAGCTTTTATTGAATGACAAAACAAAGTGATTTGTTCTAGCTAGTGTGAGGAGTATCTACAGATTGGATCTGTTTTCTTGAATTTCAGAGCTGAATGTTTTTTTGTTGTTATTTTCTCCGATGGAAGTATTGATGGTGAACCCATATATCTCTGGGAGCCTATAAGGCTGGTGAGGTTTCTTCAGTAGGATGCTGGCTTGGGGAGATCGACCTTGTACGTGCATGTCCCAGCTGCAGAGTAAAATCACTGCTCTGACTCCCGGGTAAAAGAGATGCAGAAGCCAGAGGGTGATCTTTAGAAAGAAATATGGGCTGAGTCAGTCAGCACCCAAGACAAGGAGTCATCGCTTTTACTTGTTTCTTACAGCAAGACTGACTGGAGCTAGAATGCTTCAACGGATGAAGTGTGAAAATGAGTTTTAGAATAACCTGCTATGATACATGAACAAACATGACTACTGTAGCTGGAACTATCTGCTGTATCTGAAACTACTGCAGCAGTTCATCTGATGTTCCAGAAACTTTATCTTTTGTTCTGTAACGGAAACGTGCAATAGATAAAGATAAAAATAAAAATAAAAAAACAATCTGAGGCAAGTACAACAGGTAGGCTGCTACAGTGTTGATGGAAATATAGTCATTACATTAAATTATGCAGAGCACTAAAGTAACCCAGGAACTGGAATATTATTAAAATTATTCTTTATACATCTCCTTGCAATGACTACAGTGTGAAAGGTGTTTGATTTTTTGTATTCTGAGCAGCTGCTGATATTGGAGAAGAAAGTGCCTGCTTTGTTTTCACTCTGCTGATTCTTACTGTGTCCTCATTGTGATAAGATGCTTGTAAGCCTAAAACTCTGGGAACACGTGATAAATTGACTCTGGGAGCTTTGATGATGCATTTTGATTTTTGCTAACCACAAAAGATGGTCTGCTTATCGGTGGCAATTAGAGCAAGACTGGAAAAAAGAGAAACAAAACTATTTTTACTGTTTAAGAAGAAATAAAAAGACAAAGTTCATTAGTCCCTGCACAGCTCACAAATGTATAGCTGGTAAGACATCCTCTAAAACTCAATGTCTTGTAGCAGCAAACGCACAATGAAAGTAAATACCAGTGGATGGCTTTATATTTACTTCTTATTCAGCAATCTGTTATAAAACCCTGTAACACTCTGTCTTCACTGGAAGAGGAAATGAACGTTCACTTGTGTGAGCAAAGAATATATGTATTCTAAAGAACATGGTTAAAAACTGAAGTTCAGCTTTCACTATATTCTTTTTCTTATTTATTTATCAATATAAAGCAGGTCAATCCTTTTATGGTAATATGAGGCACTGGCTGTTTTATGCTTCTGGTTACACATATTCTATTATTAGATATTCTGATTACAATCATCTCCTGGTAATCTCAAAGGGGATCTGTCTGGTAACTATATCGTTCTTTAAGTATTTAAGATATTTCATCATATTCTTGTACTCATTTAATAAATTCACGAAGCAGTGAGAGAGTATATTGAGATAATATTATTTGTTGTCGTTGCTCCTTTAATCCCCTCTTTACTAATGCTGCCCAAAATTTCCTTTCCTTTTTTTTTTTTCTGAATTTAGCAAGGGCTCCAGTTTTGGGACCTTGTATTTCTGTTTACTTTGTGAAATACCTGAATACCTGTCTCTTTTAAGTATGCTGCAAAATAACAGTGGTATTCTGTGACATTAAATGGCTTTGCATCTTCACAGGATTATTTTAGCTGGGATGAGCAGTCATTAATCAACTCTAGAGAAAAGAGCACTGGAAGAGTGAGTTTAATAGAAGCAACTAATGTGTGTGTGCTATGGGATTAATGGATAAAACAGAGGTTCCTCAGGCAGGGGGAATCTCTGCCACTGGTGCACCTTCTTAGGAAAGCGTACCTCAGAAATGAAACCTAAGTGCATCTGGGGAGCATGCTGAGGGATCTCTTTCAACACCTTGACTCAGAATCTGCAGATCTGGTTGGTTTTGTTTCAGTCAGAGGAAGATGTTTATGCCTGGATGTCTGTCTACCATATTGGTAGCTGTACTGCTCTTTTTGTGTATCATTTTGACAATTTACCTACATTTGCTATGTCAGAAATGGATTGGGTTGGATTAATTTGCATTAGAAGGCAAGGCTAAGATTTACCAAATAATTAGTTTACATTTGCTGTATTAGCCTGTAACACTTTGTGACCATTTCCTGTGCGAAAATAGTTACTTTGTCAACTATGTGGGTAAAGTAATGACAATTTATGTAACTTATTCTGACCAACCTCTTTCATTGCTGGAATTTTCTTCTAACTAGCTAACTAACCACTTGTGATGGAATTTATGGAAACTCTCTATCAATCTATCCATCCATATATTGATAACATAGTAAGTTCACAGTTTTAGAAAGCCAGAATTGGTCATGGTTTCTCTGTTTGTTGGTCTGGGGCTTGGCTGGGAGGAAGTGGTGGTTGTGTTAAGCACAGTGTAAGTCTCTGTAAATTGGGTATATGTTGTCAGTAATGCTGCATATAACTTTTAGTCTGTCATTTCCCATGCAAGTGTATACGACTTACAACTATGTGCTGATTAGAAATGGACAAGTAATGTCAAAATGTTATCTGTGGACTGAAAAAGAGAAATAGTGAAACCTTAAAAAAAGGGCTATTTTTTACAAGCTTCCAGGTAAGTTGCTGCATAACTCCTATTGCCAGGTACAAACTACTTCTGCATGGGACTGGTTTAAGAACAACTGTGCTCTATTGTCACTTCAGAAAAAGGGAATTGTGCTTTGAGGCTGGATTTCAACTGAGGACACAGCGTCTCATCTGCCTACAGAGGTTTTTTGCTTTATTATGACAATAATGTATGCAAATTATGCATATATTCTGATTTGGGGTTAGGCATGTCCCCTGGGCTCCTGCATGGCTGGTGTCTTGCAGAGGTGAATGCTTTTTATCATGAAATACAGGTAATTGGATGTCACCAGTTGAACGACAGCTGTGTATTTAAATGTGACCTTATATCTAGTCAGTCTTGTAACCTGTGTTTTGAGTATGGTATTTAGGTAAATGCCTTGCTTTGCTTGAGGAATTGTTAAAATGAGCATCACAAGGATATCCTAACACAATAAGTTGACTTGCAATGTTGAGATTTTACTCATGGCCTTGTTTGGGCTGATTTAACCAGCTGTAAACACGTGTAGACGGTGACTTGTATGTATTGTATGCGTTGGTACAAGCCCAGCAGAACAAAGGCAAGACCTGCACGTGCAAAGTGGTGGTGAAGGCAGCTGCCAGAAGCTGTGATACAGAAGCCAGTGAGGCTTTGTTTTTCTAGTTGAGCAAGGACCTGGGAAGAGACTTCAAATTAGTAAGTGCATCATGTACATGCCCAGAAGAACGTGGAGTCTGTTGTTAGACTACTAGGATGTGGCTTTTATTAGTTTTTTACTGTGTACTAAGGTTATTTTGCTACAGGAGAGGAGGCTCCAAATGTCAGAGCCGTGCCATGTTTATGCAGCCACAGTGAATCACTGTTACTTTATCCTTTGCTGCTTTGAGGTGTCACGTAGGTGTCAAGTCTCATCCCGAAAAAGATGCAAGAATTCGGAAAGCGTAAGGTAAATATCACAATAAATGTTCTGTGGCAGTGGTGCACTTGTAATATATATTGCAGTTGCATAGAAAAATTGATGTTTCTGATGGTGAACTAAATCTTTGTGTCTTCTGTGCCTAGAATGAGCAGAGACAGTGTCCTGCCAGTAGTTGCTGGAAGAAGAGGAGAAGGGTAAGCAGTGTGGAAGAATTGATAATGTGCTATGTAGAGCACTAAAATATTTTTTCATGTATTCCCTTTTCTTTTCTTTTGCAGGAGCTGTACAATATTGACATGTGAAGATGCGCAAAGTCATTACTGCTTCTCTGGCTGATTGTATTTAATAAAGTTACTTTCACAATAATTGAAAATTGTCTCACGATCCCATTTTCCATCCTCATAAACATTGGTTTATCTCCATTTCAAAACCAACCTGTCTGTGTATCAGTATTTAATTCTGACTGCGTAGCTCTGTGGTTATCTTGGGAACAAGCCTGACCAGCAGAAAAAGGGGGAAAAATAGTGCGCATGCGTTGTTCTTGTATGCTTGATCCTTAACAGAAGTTTTATTAATTGCAAACTGTTGCGTGCAGGTGACAAAGGTTTGCGTTTACCAGTGCAAACTTTTCATCTTTGGATGGTAATAATCAATCACAATGAAGTATTTTGATTTAGTATGGATTCAGAATTTTCAAGTATTCAGATCGTGTCCTTGTAGTTACTCACGGTGGTTATACTTATCGCCTATTGAATAATTCTCACATAAATTAATATGATCCTTTTTATTTTCATGATAAGTGAATTACGTTCTACTCCATGCTTATATTAGTGAGTAAACTCTATTGTGTTTAGTAATATAATGTTACTGTATAGTTATTCTTTCAGCTCCTTTGGTAATTTTCCATTTCACATTCAAACACAAAAGGAGAATAAAAATGGAAATAAAAATAATTATCTGGTAATGGAGGGGCA
This sequence comes from Numida meleagris, assembly GCF_002078875.1. NCBI lineage: Eukaryota > Metazoa > Chordata > Aves > Galliformes > Numididae > Numida > Numida meleagris. The sequence continues at coordinate 25,635,414 of NC_034413.1, forward strand.
TAACAGATGTATGTAGTATTGAAGTTTTCAGCAAGATTAACAAAATTTTTAGAGTCTTCTCTATCTGACAGTGAAATATCAAAAACTCAAAATAACAAAGAAGAGGTAGAATGAATGGTCTAAGGGGTTTGTAGAGGAGAAGGGAGAGAAGTTTCTTTGCAATTAAGAGCATTAATACTTCTATTAGTAATTTCCCATTCATTGCCATTAATGGCCAGAAGTATAAGTTGTTTCCTTCTCTGATTCAAGTAATGGCATTGTCTCCAAAAATACAAGCCTGTACGTCAGTGAAGGAACACAGATTGAAGCTCACTGCAGACTTTGGAGGCTGCCTGCCTAAGCCTGGCTTCTTCTGTGCAGTGCCTGGTGAGGTGTGATTGCAGCTCCCATGCGTTCAGCTCTGTTGGATGTGGCATAGAATAAGCAACAAGTTGTTGAGTGATGTAAAGACTTAAGTATCTCTGTGTTATCTAGCAGTATTTAAAATTGATGCTTACACAAATTTCAGGTGTTCTCTGAGTTGGAGTTGACTGGGAATTCTGAGAATTGCAGTGTTGAACTCAGAGTTACTTTTGTCTTGCGATTTCCAATCAAAGCCACATGGAAGCCAGTGGATATTTGAGTATAATTTCTAAGGCACTTGAAAGCAACATCAAGTGTGCGACTGCATTCACACAGAAGCGAGCTGCTTCTTATCCTGATCAGCTCCAAATCGCCTACAGCTGGACAACAGGTAACTCTCTCAACAGTGCTGACAAAACCTAGCACCTGGAAGTAGTTTTGTGTCCTTGTGCAAAGCTTCCCATACCTTTCCTCTTTCCTACCCACCTAATTTTTCTTTTCCTGCCTATGCTTCACTGGCCTTACCTTTTCCATTAGTTTCAATGTAACTTATTCTATTTATGCTATGTTGCTTTTACAGGAGTAACTATGAATCAGTCTTAAGTATTACAACTCCTCTTAGTTTTAATGGAGAGCGTGAGGCACTGAAATTCTACTCATTTTTAGTTGTAATGCAAGTAATAGAGCATTTGAAAAATAGGAATTGCAACATACACTAACTTGCCTAGCTCATAAAATGGGAATGCTGAGAAAATCAATACAGCAGTGTTAAGCAGTTTGAGAAAAACAAAATAATGTATTTATAATATACACTAGTATGGGATATTAATGAAAATATACCAGTTATTTCTTTCACTGTGTTTATTCAACCCTGCTCTCGTCACTCTTATATCACCAATTTTATATAACCAATTTAGATTTGCTTTCAGGGTAAGTAAGATTTTCTTCTGATGAGAAAAGTTGAGATGTCCCTCATGCTGTGTTATTCTTTCAGTTTGTAGAGCTGAGTCTATGTACTTCATATAAAACACTGGGTATTTTGTTACGTTCAACTGGTAGGGAAGACCTTTTAAATTGTTTAGCTCTAAGTTGTATGCACTGCAGCGCTAGAGTTTATAAAATTATATTTAACAACCTGCCTCAGTGAGAATAACACTATGATTCCAGCTACCTTTCTTGCATGAATTTGTTTATGCTCCTGTACTTTGGGCAGTGCAATTATGTTCATTTGATGAACGATGAGGATAAAAATCACCAAAACAAGTAAACTTGTTATTTTGGTAATTTTTTCTTGTAAATTTTTGTGGTGTGCTTTTGAATTTTCTCACCTGATGGAGAGTCTCTTTTCAAGGTAAGATAGTACCAGAGCATGTGATTCTTCCAGTTAGCAGTGAATCTTGTCGTGAAATAAGATGCCTGACCACTAGTGGGGAAAGGTTGAGTGTCTGCATAAATCCTATAGACACAAATCAAACCATTTCAGATTAATTTACTCTGAGTGGCTCACAGGGGAGCTGGAGACAAGCAGTGGCAGTACTTGTCTGAACAGCAGTGCTGTTTCTTTGAAGCTGAAATAGCTATTTTGTGTTTTTCCTGGGATTACATATTTTAAGCTACGTGATCTAAATGTCATACTAGGTATTTTGCTCCCATAGAATTCTCTCCCACAGAGAGAACAAAGTTCTCTCACAGAAATATCATCAGAATGAACAGATGCATATTTTATTACTTATTAGTGGATTGCTGAATACTAGTGGTTTGTGAGAGCTGTGCTGCAAGGGCAGTATCTTATTTCTCAGTATTGGCTCCAAGTTTCTTAATTCACTGATAAGTGGTGTAGCTAGAGGACATCTGAAAGACAATTGAAATGCAATCTGTGTTATTGATGCTGCTTTTCTCAGCTTTTAGGACAGGTGTTGTTCTGCTAGAGGAGTGAATAATGTATGCTGTTGGCTTGCTGTTTCAAGTGATATTTTCCAATATCTTTTAGGACTTGGTAGCATCCCTGTATCAGCTATTTTCATTGTTTCATTGCCCGAATGCCTTTATGGATTGAATTTAGCATCTGGAGGCCATGAATCAGTTCAGTAATCATCCACTTCAGTCTCCTCATTCATGTGCAGTGAGGATCTAATAGTTCTCGTACAAAGAAAATTCAGAATCACCTTTAAGTTTGCAACCGTAATTCTTATTGTGACAAACTGCTTTGAGAATTTAGGATTGAAATAGGATCCAAATAGCTAGATGCATGTGTTGCCTATGTCCCTGGATTCTGTTGAGGCTCATTTTTCATCTCAAGCATGCAGCATAAACAGGAGTATACTCTTCTCCTTTTTAGGTACTGTGAAGAATGTGTTATGGAAGGAGATCACTTTTTAAGAAACCCATTCCATGCCTCTTCAGTCCTCAAAATATCTATTCCCAATTCATTTATAAATAGTTTCTCTTTAAATTTGTAGTTTCTTCTCTCAATAAAGTAAGAGAATACATATATACATTGTTCACTTTACTTGGAATTATTTCCTCAAAAATGCATCCCATGATGTAACATCGTTTTCTCTCATTCTGCTATCCTTATTCTTGTTACTGTATCAAGGTGTGTACTGGCAGTCATTTCATTTACCCATTTGTTACCTTTACTGCTTGCTCAGTCTCTTTAATATCTTCATCTTACCCTTCATTCTTTTGCTGTTGGTGTTTTAAAGAATGTATATGCATCTGTTGATAGCACAGCTATGCTGACAGACATGTGGCTCCACAGCAAGGACTTCTGCTGTTCAATGAGTCTGTCCCTTGCTGTCTTTATTGTTGTGTCACTGCCCTTTAGGAAATTTCTTAATGACTATTTAATCTTTGATGTGTTTTTCTTCTTATTTTTCATTATGGCTGCAGCCATCAATTATTTCCTGATAATTTTGATATTGCTATTACTTGTGCTGATGGTGCTATCCTTTTTTGTTTAATTGTCCTAGAGATAAGAAGAAATCTTCCTTATATCTAATTAAAAATCTCACATTTTGATTTATTATCTCTGTAGAAATTTTCTGGAATTATGTATTTTCTACTGTAATGTCTATATTTTAGACATTAAGTAATTGCTTCCTGATACTCAGTTCTCTGCTGCTTTATGCTCTTACAAGGCCAGAGGGCAGTGAGGCGCTGTCACAGGTTGCCCAGAGAAGCTGTGGATGCCCCATCTCTGGAGGTGTTCAGGGCCAGGTTGCATGGGGCCCTGAGCAGCCTGATCTCTTGCTTGATCTAGTGGTCAGCAACCCTGCCCATGGCAGGGAGTTGAAACTGGATGATCTTTAAGGTCCTTTTCAACCTAAGCTATTCTATAATAATGCTGTTCTTTTTAGGTAGGTAAAAATGTGTTCAGTCTTAGTTTTGGTAATCCTTCTTTTCTTGCCATTCCAATCACATTTGTTTCTGTTACTTTACTACTAGAGAAATTATATGATGTAATAAAATTCTAAAATAAAGCTCTCTCTGCAACTTTGTAATTATCCAGTGAGTAATTATATGAAAGCAAGTTCTGAAATTAATGAGCTGCAGTACATTGTTTTTAGGCTAGATCATCACAACTGAAAAGCTAGGATGTTATTCTAGTTTCAACATCTTTATTCACATAGTATAGGTTGGTTATCTTGAGAATCTCTCAACTATTACCTGATTTCAAGTTAATTTGTGCTTAGGCAAGAATTGAAAGAATTAACTGGAAGTGGCAAGACAGGCATAATGTAATAGCATAATTGAGCTAATGGACACAAAAAAATAGTTAAAGCAGTTTAACCATCTTGAGAACCTGTTTACAGAAATGTGATATGTAATCTGCCATGTTTCCTGAAGTAAGACAATTTATCATATTTCAGGTGCAAAGTATCAAAAAGAGTAGGATTCAGCACTGTTTTATCTAGACATTTAATGATGTTTTGTGTCTAACACAACAGGATTGGAAACTGTTCATTTGAAAGAGTTTCAGCATTACAAACTTCTCTTCCAAGAGTCTTAGTAAAAGGTTTATGAACTTTAGAGGATGCCACGAAGGTAGGGTTGAAAAGGTATTTAAAGCACAGGCCTAGCTTTAAGCCAGCACACACTATTCCTTAAATGCTTTTATTGCTGGACATATGCTTTTGCAATAGCCTGAATCAGGAGTGTAGTCATGAAAGGTGGATTAACATTCCTGATTGATTTCTTGCCTCAGTGTTGAAAATCTATATAGGTTCTTTTTGATTTCTCTTAATACTGTTTCCTTTCCGCTATTGTCTATATTTAAATTGCTTTAATTCTATTGTATATTCCAAACATGTGAACACTAGTGAATTGTCATAATCTTTAAAGAAATAATTTGGGTATTTTAAATAATACTTCTACCTTCATATCTTTCTCATCTTTTTTATTTTAATGAATATTTACAAAACCAGTAAATGTTTCAAATGTTTTGCCTAAGATATTTCATGGCATCATTCTTTTAGACTAAGATGCATCTGTTCCATTTTTATGGTGAATGGTGGCAGTGAACAAGCAACTCAATAAATGCAGGTGAAGTTAATATTCTTTCTCTTCTGCTGTTTCTATGACAACACTATTAGCAAAAGAAGAAAAGACTAATGATCTCCCTTTAGGGACAACTTTTCCTCTCCTACATAATTTTATCTATTGGCCAAACTTCTGTTAAGAATGTTTTTAATAAATTTAGATGCTTAAAATGTGTATAAAAAGACAGTTTGATGGATTATTAATTAGGACTATCATTTCAGTATGTATTTCTGCTAGTGCCCACAAGTGCTATTCACTTTCTAAACGAAACAGAAGACATGGATGTGGGCTCTGCTGTAACCTAAGAAACAAACAAGTGTGTCAAGATGGGTAAGAAGACAAGATATAACCTGGCTCATTTACACTGCTGATCTGGCTCCCAACATGAGAATATTGCAGGATTCTGGATTATGTTGTGCATAGGGCAGTAAGGCTGGTGAAGGGTCTGGAGCGCAGGTTTTATCAGGAGTGAATGAGGGCACTGGGATTGTTCAGTATGGAGAAGAGGAGGCTCTGGGGAAACTTTATTGCCCTCTACAACTCCCTGAAAGGAGAATGCAGTGAGGTTGGGTTTGGCCTCTTTTCCCACGAAACAGTGGGAATGTAAAGAAAAATTTCTTCTCAGAAAGGGTGGTGATGCTTTGGTATACATTGCCCAGGGAGATGTTGGAGTCACTGTCCCTAGAGGTGTTCAAGAAACGTGGAGATGTGGTGCTGAGGGACACAGTCAGTGGGCATGGTGGAGATGAGCTGATGATTAGACTAGATTATATTAGAAGTCTTTTCAAACCTTAATGATTCTATCTGCTTATTCTTTGCAGCAGGCACAGTAGTGATGTAATCAAGCTGAATGGAATGTAGAAGTATGGGACTTGGCTCATGCAGCTATAGCTACTTGAAAATTTCTGACATGAGCTAGTCATCTGAATTTGTTGGGGAGTGAACAGCACGTGCAGATGGTTATCAACCCATTTAAGGATTGGTATAATGAAGCTTTCACATGACTTAAAAGCAACAAGAGGAAACAGCATATATCAGTTTATGAAAGTAGTAGTTTACAGCTATTAAGTAGCCCATGAGGGAGTAGTCTACTTCTGAAGGATAGCTTGGAAGGAGATACGGGGGAATGTGAGGCTGAAGAAATCAGTTGAGGTATTAAGTCATTATTAGGTGAATAAAAAAGAAAGATGGACAAGAGAAGAGTAATTGGTTGACAGAGTGACTCAATTGTTTTACTTCCTTGTTTTACTTCCTTATTTTACTTTTTATTTTGGAAGTCTTTAAAAATGAAGTTGTTAAGGAGGAAAGAGTTGATCTATATTTTTCTGAGTGGCATGGAGGTTTTTTTAATGTTGTGAAATGGAGAGACAGAAAAATGGGAGAGACTTAGATTAGACACAAAGTGCAAACAGCAGGGCATGCGGTACCTGTGGTGGTAACAATGAGGAAAGTGTATCCTTAGGCTGTGCAGATTATCAGCTTCTTCAGGCTGTCTTTGAAATGGGAAATAATGTGTGAAGCTAAGAACAGAAAAGAATTATGCATGTAATGGAATTAATGATATTTTAAAGTTCTGAATGTGAAATGTATAAAGGACATGCTCATGGAAGGGAACGTATTTGTTTTTAGCTTGAGATAAGAAGACATTGGCTGTAAGCTTGAGGTATTGCTAGCACAAGTGAAATAGGTCATGAGATCAAATTATAGTAACTGAAATGTAGTGAAATATGGCAGATGCAAATCTTGACTTCAAAAATACTGTAAGATCATCTTATACGTGATCGTTCTGCTATTCTGTGTTGGTACTATTTCACAACCTCAGTAACACCTTCATATTTAACTTTCTATTCATTTGCTGTCTTGTTTGCACCGAAGATGGTTTTGTAATCTATGTATGGCTTATGCAACAGATGATGTGGGTAGCTCAGCATTGTACTGATTAAAGGAGAAGGTTAATGCTACTGTCAGGGAATTATCAGAAATGCTAGCAGCAATCCATTATCAAAACCACACTGTAACATAATGATGCATTTATACTTTGGGGCATATTTCCATAGTAATTTAAAAGAGGCATCTATATCATGAATGCTGATTTACAGAAGCTACTGATATTCTTTTATAGACCACTGTACAATCTAACGGATCTATGGTTTGATTTTTAACACTGTGCAGTACCTTAGTGCTGTGGATTAGCTACTATAAACATAAGTTTGTAATATGCTTGTATCTGTTGTAATGTATTAATTTATGAAGATAAAAGAGCAGTAGTATAAAATGCTAACCAGATTGAATTAGTTTTCTCAGTAATAGTGCCTTTACTCAGAGAAGGAAATGTGGAAAAAAATAATTGCAAAGCTGTGGTGTCTAAATTAAACTATAAGTAAATGTATAAAATAAATATGCTAAACTTCTGCAGTGTAGAGTGCCACAGTGTCCAGTCAATTTGTGAGAAAGTATAAAAGTGTTAAAATGAGATTTGACACTTACTGAGATCTGTTTGAAAAATTGAATACTTTTAGGACTGAACGTCTTTTACAGTTTCATTTCCCAAAGAGTACACTTTGCTAATGCAACAGGTTGCAACACAGTGTTGTTGTAAAGCAGGTACTACTTGCTGGTACTAATTTAGAAGAAGTAGCTTCCATGTGATGATCACTAGTGCAGCTGAATTTGTTGAGTATTTTTCATAACTAAATGCATAGCAAGGATTTACCATGTGGGTTCAGTTATTTAGAAGGTATGGAGCACTTACAAGTTGCTGAACTGTTGATGATATTGAGACATTTTAATTTTTTTTTGTAAATGGAGAATAAGGAACTGATGGAGGATAAGAAAAGTTTGTTCTGCTGTTTGTTCAAAATATTTGATGGTGAAAAATACTCTGCTGTCTTACATCATATCTGACCTGTCCAGTTTAGAGGGGAATATCAAGCAGAGGATGAGTGAAAGGCTGGAGTAATCCCCTACACAGCAGAGGTCTGTGCCAGCTGGCAGTCAGTGCTTCCATCGGGCTTAATGAAGGGGTGAGCCATTGTAGTAGCACAGACAAAAAATAAAACAATGGCAAGCGAGTGGGAATTAATTGGAAGAGGGATGGTAATATAGGGATGAGGAATTCTGACCACAGTTAGGTTTGTTTTCTTAAATTAGAAGAGATCAATCTCTTGTTGAAGAGCTTGTTTTACTGTGTTCCTAGATATAAACCTGAGATTTCTCTTCAGCAGTACAAGATGGTTACAAACTGATTTGAAGCTATTTGTATAGTTAACAAAAGTCATTTCGGAATAACATGCTCTGAATTGCAAGTGGCTGAATCATCTCTGATATTATTACAAGCAACTTTAAAAAATCTTCAGCATTTTTATCTCAGGTACTATAGCAGATTCTAACTTACACTTCTAATAGGAATAATTTTCAACAGGTAATTATAGTTCACGTGCATAACCTGACATTCATATATTTTATCATTGTACCTGTCAAGAGAGATTACTTTTATGCTGGTGATGAACTGAAAAATATAATCTGCAAATTATCCATTTTATGAAAATTTCTTAAGTAGCTAAATGTAGAGGCACATGACTTTACTGAACAGAAAACGTGTGGGAGTAATTCATAACAGAATCTCAGGGGAATCCATTCTAAAATCAAAAGTTTCATGAACTAAAATATGTCTCATCAAAAATGAAGTAAAGTTAATAATGGTGAATTACTGAACTCATGAATTTTTATGTCTCTAGAAATAACTAGAATATCTGTTTAGTATATTGATTCCTATTCTACGTTCTGGAATCCTTTATAGTTTTCTGTTTTCCAATTCTAGGTTCTATTTTTGCTAAAGCATTTAAGCACACATTTACTTAAAGTCACATTTTTTCTTTTGGATTGTACACATACAGAAAAATTACTCTATCATTGCTCTAATCTAATCTACTGATCCAGTCGTGCATCATGTAATGACCCATCCTGTTTGTCCATACAAATTATAGCAATTTATGAGAGTACATTTTCCTTTCCTAAACAATGCTGTTAAAAGGAACTATCATGTTGTGGGTGTTTTGCTTCTTCTATCTCAGTTCTCTGAACAAAAAGCAGAAAAGACCCGTTTTTGTTCTTCTACTACTAGAAAATATTGCAAAGAATAATGGTTTCTTACTCATAACTTCAAGTTTAATCAATCTTGTTTAATAAGCTTGTTGTTCCACAGGAGTAACAGGTTATATAGTTCATTCTTTTAATGTTGAATTAGAAACTCCTCCAGTGGACCAGGATCTGTAATCTGTTCCAAAAGGAAATTTGGTCAGCGTGCAGGAAAGCTGAGTGATGCACTTCCATGTGAGATGCCATTCTGTCAGACTGCCCCTCTGCTGCCATCTGTCACACAGCAACAATGTGTAATGGAGTATTGATGGTCAGGTCCAACCTCTACTGCCGTACCACCAAAATCTGTCTCTGACATTGTGGGCCAACATAAGAAAAAATAGGAGGTATTAATTTTGGAGCAACCCTCATTTGATATGTCTCATATACTCTCTTCTTTGCTGCTGTGCTCCTCTATGCCTACTGCTAAATTGCTGCTTTGTTGGGAGGATGCAACTAGCACCTGAAAAGCAGTCTAATCTGCTGGATTGCTTTGCAGGGTTGTTTGATCAGCATGCAGCACAATTGATCAGTGGTCATAAAATGCTGTAATCCTTCTTCTTGGGCAATGTTACTGATATAGGCAGGGAGGGTAAAGTCAGGAACAAGGGGAAAGTCCAGAACTGGTGTAATAAACAAGGATAAACCACATTGGTGGTGCTGGTGAGGAGATGGTGGAGCTGGGCTGAAAGAGGCAGCAGTGGTCCTGCAAAACTCTGGGATTCTGTTGTAGAGGTAGAGGATTTGTTTACTGTTGTTACCATAAAAGCAGTCTAGAATGAAGACTTCCATAGCAAAAGTGAAGCCAGCAGTTTTGCTGAGATAAAATTCAGTGTTAGAGAGAATCTATCCTATAGTCAGAAAATCAGTGTCAATCTGGAGAAAAACATCAATAAAATGTCTTTAAGAAAATAACTGAGAGACAACTGAAGGTTTTTGTAGTTTGGGATGTGTCATGTTATAAATTGAACAACTTCAGTTCTGCAAGCTTCTGTTTTTACAGACATTGGTGTTTCTTCTGGGTATTCTGTAGGTGATGTAAGAGCATGTGGTTCACAGCAGCTTGTGGTTTTGCACATTGCATAGGAAATATGCTATTTCTGGATTTTGTGTTAGGATTTAATTCATTTTGCTTTTCATTTGATAGTATTTTTTATTAGTGCATATTTTTGTAGGTGTTTCTGGTAGTTAAATCAAACTCATCGTGGCTTTTCCTTATTTAATTTCCATGACCTTTTGCATACTTTCATGTAGATTTCCAGTTTGCCAGGGTAAAACTATTATATGCCCCCTGTGTTTAAGACAATTTAAATAAATCATTATTTACATCATTATTTAATTGGCTTTACCAATTGATAATTATGCTGAACATCTATCAGAAGGTTACATATGTTTTTAACACACAAGATTCTTGCATAATATAATTCAAAGCTGTAAAATCAGTCCTCTTTTAAGGGGAAATGTAAACCTAATCTCTGCTCTCCACGTCTTCTACAGAAAACAGCTGGTATGCACACTTCTGACTTGCCTGCTTCAGCAACTGCAATGAACTATGCACTGACCCCAAGCTACTTATCACAATCAAATTTCCAAGCTGACACTGAACTAGAGTTGTTTTACATATAGAACATACACAGTATATAAGAAAACAAAGTACTGTAAGAGTTGTTATAATGAAGAGAGAATAACAGTAGTCAGTTATCTGCTTACTCACCACACATGGCTCATGGGGCATGAAGGAATGAAGCAACATCTAAAGAAATAAATTCAGGCATGTGCCTTTATTAAGAGTCTGTGTTAAGGGGGTGAGACTTGCTTATAGGAAGTGCTGTGAAAACTCATCTGTAGAGAGTTGTGCCATAAAACATACAGCTTGCCTTTAACAGGATGATTTTGCTATTGACGTTGGGATGTCAATTGGTAAATACTCCTTTCAACAGAGCTTTGCTCATTTACTCCCTTTGAAAACCTGGCCCTCTTATTTTAATTAAAAGGAAGCAGACAAAATCTAATTATGCAGAGCCTGCTCCATACTAACTGTGGGCTTACTTGCAGCCACCTGGAGTTAAGTGAGTCCTTCATGCTCAGTGTAAAAGAGCTGAGCAACTGCAGTGTGTGACCAGATCTTCTGCAGCACGCTCTGAAAGGCAATGTCATGGGAAGAGCATCTGAGAAGATTGTGAAAAGGCAGCAAAAGAAGCAATTACAGCATTCATTTTTCCCTTTTATTGTCTGAGTCATGCCAGTTGTTAGTGAGCAACATTTAATTAAACCGTTATCAACTTAACTTCGGTGTATTTCATAATCTCACCCTGGGCATTGTCTTTTTATTAGGAAAAGGCTTAAGTGACTATGAAATATAATGAAAAGCCATGGAGAGGGGTAGCACACAGCGAAGCTGTTAATCCACTGGAGACCTCTCTGGGAAACTTTCATTTTTTGGTGACACAGTAGAGCTTTGAAGGTTATCGGGACCTTTTATTATCTATTCAGTTTTCTCTGAACTCAAGCCGTATCTATGCAAAGTACATCCCAGCAAATAACTACCGAGACTGAAGTGGAAAGACTGCTTTATTACTGCTTTTCCTCAAATGTTTTATATCTACGCAGTTGTTTCTTTGCATGTTGTAGTGTGTAGGAGCCAAAGCGAGAGTCTAAGACACTAAGCACAGTATAAGTCTAGCCAATGCCCCAGAACGTTTCTTGTACAGACTGATAGGTGCTATTGAGACCATGTGTTTTTTACACAGCAAACACGCAGATTTATATTTTTCTCAGCCTCTAACTAGAATAAAGGTTCAGGACTGATCCAGTCCTAAATGGGCATCATATTTTCCTCTCAAGTTTGTTATTTTTACATAAGAAACTGTTCTACCAGTCAGCCAGGAACCAGAATTCCTGATTTTAGCTCTAAGACACTAACTGTATATAATTCTTACATATGGTTTCTCTACGCAATTGTTGATTCACATTATAAATGGAATACCGTAGTAACACTGCCATACCTCTATAAACTGTTTAAAGCCTATTACTTTGTGAGAAGAGCATCAAAATCCTTAGAAGGCAGGCAAAGTCCGGCTGTACCATTCTGCTCTAATTCTTTGATGTGTATTTTGTTCTTACCAGTTATTGTTGCTCACAGGATTATTCCTCCTTGGATCAAGGGATTGGAAACAACACATGTCACAACTAATAATCTGCTTCCATCTGAGATATTAACAGGTTGTGAATTTGGTGTAATTAGGCATCTGTTTTTGGCATGGTCTCCAATGTGTGACTCTATGAATTGTTATTACTGATTCCTTATTGTAGAGTATGGCACTCATCTGGTTGGTGTATCACATTTTCTGCTGTTGGAGCTGTGGCTGCAGGTAACCTGTAAATAAAGTAAATAAACTGTATAAAGGTGCAGTTGCAGCTCACATCTAACTCAGCTTCTGGCTTTGAATTGAGATTTAAGGCATTAATTTAAAATGGAAATCCAAGTTACCATTTGTTTTATTATTTGTTGTATTAGTCAGATCGCATCATTTGAAAGGATGGAACAACTCTAATGAGTGGTTATCTCTGCACATCATATGTGCATTGCATGAAGAGTATGGTAAGCATTGAAGATTTAGTTGCCAATAGAAATGCCATGGTTTGGTAAACATATTTGTAATTAGCCTTCATTTGAAAGTGAAGGAAGGGATGCTGAGACCAAGGCTAAATACAACAACCAGTGTGACTTGTTCTGTTTTCTGTACCTAGATCCTATCTGCTAATGCTGTTAGGACAAGCAAGTCAAACAAATGTCTCATTTCCCAAACAGTGTTATGAAAGTTTAACTTGGGATTTTTTGTTTGATCAGTACACCATATAAATTCCATCCAGTACATCTGTAGTCAGTTTATGTGCATAAATAAGGCAGCATCACTTCTGGATTCTGTTACGAGGGTTGTATTTCAATTATTGCACAGTTGTGATACTGCTCTCTCAAAAACTTCTCTGTTTCTCTTCTTTCTCCTAAACATGCATTGATCCATACTGGTAAACTGCATAGTTAGAGGGCATAGAGGCTTGAAAGGATATGGAGAAGTAGTCCAGAATCATGTCTTAACAGCCGTTACTCAACTGAACTCTCCAGTATAAAGCAGCAATCTCTCAACTATGAACTGAAATTTCCCTTTATAGTTAGTTCCTACTAACTGTCCAGAATGAGGTAGCAACATGATGATGGGCATCATCACAAAGAGAGCTTCAGGTGCTTATTCTTGGGATACTTTAATGGAGGAATTCTTCACAAGCCTTGTAAGTATTTGCCTGCGTGAGACATAAACTGAGACTTGACAGATGCTATTACTGGAGGAGATGTTGTAACAAACTTAGATTTTTTTTCTGTACCAAAGAAGATAGTAGATGGGAGGGAGGAGGTATGTAGCAGGAACAATCCTCTCTAACTCGATTCTTTTATAGCCACAAGGTTTTCTGTGGGCACCCCATCCTCTTCGGTCTCCCCAAACAGCGTGACTCTGTTCTGCAGTCTTCAAACTGTGGGTTTTCTGTGGCCCAGCAAGTCATTTCTGAGTTTCCTAACAGGGATCCCATAAGATCTTTGGTCTTAGTTTTTTGTGAGCTGAATGTTTACCATCTGTTTACTCCAAGGAATTAAATGAAAATAAGTGAAAGTTTTCTTCAAATGTTTGTAATTTTAGGAAGTTATTGTGCAGGTTCCCAGGCAGTGAATATTTACTGAGATGAAGAATTGATCAATAGAACTAAGCTCATTTACTTCTTTATTTAACGAAATATGTGGAGATAATTTTAGTTAATGAACCTGCTTTTTTTTTTACTATTGAAAAAGTCATGAAAAATCATATCCAGTTTTGAAAGAACACTAAAAAATAATAGGAATGGGATACACGGTTACTGTACTCCATTATAATAAAATAATTAGGGTAAGAGATAGCAAGTATCTCTAGATATTTGTAAATTTCAGTGAAATACATGAACTAAATTTTTACTCCTTGTCTCTTCAATTAATATACTGTTATTAGGAGCTCATTTTTATTTTTCAGCTAACAGAAAGAAATGCTACCCAATACAATGCAAGTAGTCTGCTATGCACTGCACTTCATGGTAAACCAAGTAAACTGATAAACTGCAGCTCCTAAATAGCTTTGCATGCTCATTAGTGGTAATTACTGCTCATTAGTGAAAATAGTTGTAATCAATGCATTAATGTCAAAGAAATAACAACAAAACCTAGTGTCTCCAGCATGGCGTTTGTCTAAAATTCTGCTCCCTTGGCAGTTGACTTAAATAGCTTTGTGTTTTATTACCTGGTAATACTTGCTTCAATTTAAGATTAAAATATTTTTCTTCATAACGTTGCTTGTATCACGTGGCCATAAATTTCTGAAATGTTTGCTTTGTATGCTGCACATTTCTATGAAGAGCCTTTTTTTGGAGGGTGAGAACATGAAAGAGTATTCAGTAGTCCAGTGAGCAGTACTTAGTAATTAAATTTTCTTTAATATTATTTATTTAGTAATTTCCTATAGACGTAAAATGTTTCAACAGAAGAAGTTTAATGGGGTGCAGTTTGGCTGAGAATGTAAAATTTGTTGGGATTGGATTTGTTCAAACATTTTTTTCCTTTGCTTCACTCCAGGTTGTATAGGCTGCTAATAGCAGAGGTATTGCTGACAAGCTGTTTGATTAACATAAAAGGCTTTTGCCTCATTTCATATCTGAATATTTTTGAATAGTAAAAAGCCTTCTGTTTCATGGTGAGTTTGTTGTTTGTTCTTTTTTTATTATTAACCAAACAACATTTGATTTTGTTGCTGGATACGTCTGTAGCTTTTAATTTTGCAATATGAAAAGAGGACTTTGTGAGTCCATGGGATGAGCAGCTGGCATTGTTTCTTTTCTTTAAAGAGGTTTATGAGATTACAGAGTACTTCAGCCACCAGAGTCTTTCACTGGAATCATGGCATAAACTGGTCGCTTTAAGGGCAAAATTTTGATACTGAGTTAAAATATCTACTAAACAAAAAGTTATCAAGGACATTAAATTAAAAAAATTCTAAACTCAAAAAAAAAAGATAAACATGGGCCATTTTAAAATTGTAGGTCTTCAAATTTGCTTGTGGCCTGAGATTCATTTTATATAAAAATGATCCAACTTTGCTGGAAATCATGCAGAGATTTTTGTATTCATGCTTAAACAGAAAGCTAATTAGAAAATGATTCCCTGAAGCTTCAGCAATGACTTGTTACATTAGAAGTTATTACAACTTTTTATTAAGCATTTTTTTGTAATGGACAATAGGTTATTACATAGAAAACAGACATTTAGATTAAGCAGAAATTGATTCGAATATGAGATATTCTTAATGTTTCCCTTAAGAGCAGCATCTGTGTAATCTAATAGGTGGAGTTCTTATTGCCCAGCCAGAAATAGAAATGTTTGTGTATAATTTATTCTAATTAGTTGAACTGTTACATTTGCTTTTTATTTGTAAACAAATGTAGGGTACAAGCGAGGTTAGAGAAGTCTGGATAAAAGTTTGGAAATTTTAACAGTGGGCATAGATTTTGTATAGAAAGATTGAAATAGGTATGTAAAATGCTTCAGTATAAAAAGTTATATTATTCTTGAAAGAGTTACATTGCTCATTGGAGAGCAGTAGGGGTAGAAATATTGTAGCAACATGTCTTTTGATTTGTATACTAGGTAGATATGATGTTTTAGGATGAGGGCTTTTAGAAGACATTAGAGTCAGGTTATATTCTCCAGGGTACCTTCAAAACTTATCTTTATTGACACTTTGCCTTTGGGGGTATTTATAATTTAGGAGATAAGCAAGTGTAATGTTAACCAAACAGGACAAGGTACATGAAGGTACCATGTTGTACCAATGTATACCTTTAAAATGCATATGATAGAAAGTTTGGTTTAGAGTTTATCTCCGGAAAAAAAAAAAGCTGGAATTTTTAAAAACTTATTTATTTATTTCTTCTAAAGAGAGACATCTGGCATCATCCTTTATTTGGTTTCTACTAAACCCAAGAGGCTTTCCGAAGCAGAGGCAGGAAGGAAGGCAGATGGGAAGAAGTAAAAGTTTAGGCAATCATTAAAATATGTATTTTTTTTCTTACTATTCCTCAGTATAAGATGTTGAATTGAGAAATGCCTGCTTTTACTTCAAGATATTAAATGATTTTTATTTAGGCAGGTTTGTCTTCTTGCTTATATTGCTGTAACAAAATGTTACATAAATTTACTGTTAATCTCACTGCTGTTGGAGATTCTCATACTATCAACTGCAAATAATATAATGGTATAATAATACCATATTAAATATGAGGCTACAAAAAATATCATTTACCTCTGTTTGGTTTGCCAGATGACAACGTGTAGGCAGTACTGCAGGTTTTCACCTTAAATACAGAGCGTATTCGCATATTCAGAGCTTAAGAGTTACGTAAAATTTGTTGAACGATAGTGTGGTGCAAGAAATGTGTGAAACACTGAGTTAGGTTGCAGCTATGAAAATTTGTTTCCTAAGGAAATATTTATTTTCTCTGTTGCACGGAAACAGATGTGATTTGCATACATGATTTATTTCACAAAGGACGTGATTTTCACATTTGGGACAGCAAGAAAGAAAATCCCATGTTCCAACAAACATTATGATTAAAACTCAGTCCACCATTTCTTCTCTGTCTTCTTCAACTAGGAAAATGAAGACTTATGTCTAGTGTGAAGTCGCTACTTCTAGAGACTTATTGGGCATTTGAATTTTCTCAGAAAATTTGCTACTTCATTTCTGTACTGAATGTGAACTTCCATTGCTGGCACTTCCATCACCTGAAGTGGTGATGTTGTTAGCCATGGTCTCACACTGCTAGAGGAGACACGGTGCAGGGAAACAAGAAAAAATGAGAGAGACTGACAGAAAGAGAGATCTATGTGTCTATGTTTTTACGTATAAACCTGTATATGTATGTACAAGGGCTGCTCCAAAATTGATACCTCTTATTTTATTATGTTGGCCCACGATGTCAGAGGCAGATGTTGATAGTACTGCAGTAGAGGTTGAACCTTCCCACCAGTACTCCATTACATGTTGTTGCCGTGTGACGATGGCAGCAGAGGAGCAGTCTGACAAAATGGTGTCTGACATAAAAGTGTGTATGAAGCAAAGGAGCGCTACTGAATTCCCCCATGTGGAAAAAATGCCACCCATTGAGATGTGCTGAATGTTTACCACCTCATTGTTCATCTCCATGTATAAATATTTGTAATACATGAAACTTTTAATGCATAACAGAAGAAAACGTGTTTTGCTTGAACGAATTCTGTAGCTCCAACCTTTCTTAAACCCAGGTCATATGCATCTGTGTGTGTTATTCAGTGTCTCTTCACTGATAGCAAATTGATTACTGAATTTACAGGATAATTGGGCAAACTGAATTTTCTCAGTGATTATTAAAATTGTTAATTCTTAGTTCAGTTTATTTCTATTGTATTAATAGACTGTTTAGTGATATTTAGTTAGAAAAACCTATTGAAACTGGTAGTAAGTTATTAGTTTATTGTAACTACAGAACTTGCAAACTATTCCTTATTGACAGCTTGAGAATATTTGTGAATTCACTGAAGGAAAAAAATACTTTGACACAGTCACTTACTGAACTTTGCTGTCTCATAATTGACCTCAATGATTCAATGAATGCATCCAAAATATTTAATGAAGATGTCAGCTATGGATTTTTATCAATTCAAATAACTTAGTTTCAGGAGTCATCAGTATTGCAGTACTCTGCAGGACCCAGTTAAAAAAACTTATAAAGATTATAACCTTTTAGTGCAGAAATTACTTAATACATGATTTTGTCATGAGATGGCTAACAATAAAACATGGAGCAGGACAGTCAGGTGAGGGCAAACATGCAACATGCTCAATGAGCATCCTGGTCAGTGTTCCAAAATGTCATTGCAGAGGATTCAGTGTGTCATGGTTTTATGATTTTTGGTTATTGGTATTCCACATTGTAACATCATTTAGTGTATGTACCTGGTTCTCAGAAGAGAAGGACTACTACATTCCCCAGGGGACTTTGTGACCCTGTTACCGTTTTTCCGGCCAGAGGGAAAGATAAAAACTCGCAGATCACAAGACCTTGCACTCTTTCCGCCTGTCTCTCGTCCTGGCAGCATCTCACTCCCCAGCCGTCTTATCGTCAGTATTAGAGTAAGGCCTACCTTGATTTTGGGACATTCTCTCTCATTGTATTGGATTTATTAGCTTAAATTATATTGTATTATAGTGTGTTGTTTTGCATTCCAATATCTTATTTAGTAAATTAGTTTGTTTCTCCTCAGATTGTTGCCACTGTTTTTGCTCTCAGGCCCATCTCCCTACCCTTTTTCCCTTTTCCCGGGGCGTGGGTCCCCCGTCCCATTCGTCATGGAACTGGGCCGAACGCCCGTAAACCTTTGTCACAATGGCCTTCCTCTTGTAAATCATCACAGTTTTTCCCGTGAAAATGTTTTTAATGAGCTGAAATTTGGTATTACATAATAGAAGTATAATCAATGAAGGCTTTGCTAAACTGGGACACATAGCTGGTAGTTTACTTCCTACTCTGTATTTTCTGAGATCTGATTCTACATTATTAGAACATTTAATGTTCCATATGTCAATTAAGAATATCTGGAAATTGATTATTGGTTCAATAAGAACTGATTAGGACAAAACATAAGCAGAAAGCTCACATCTGAATGACAAATCTTGGTCCAGCCAATGTGAAGTAATGTCAGGTTATACACAATCTGATCTCTTTCTAGTTTTACACCAGTATGACTGTTCTTAGTGAAATTTATTTTGCACATTACAGTGTAGACCGGAATCAGTCCCACTATTTCTAGCTAGTTTTGCTCTACTCTGTGCTGTTGGTGGATTTCTCACTTAAACTCATCTGAAGCATTGTTTAAAGATTTCCAGCTCCAAAAGGAGCCTTAACAAGGTGAAAATACACAAAAGGATATAATCAAAACTGCAAGTGAGAAGAGATGAGGTTTGAGGAATGTTGGCCTGGGAGGACATTGAGTGTTCTTGAATGTTATTCCCAACTTTTAACTTACTATTCATCAAATTTCATCTTAAAATTTTCCCGTCTCTGCTAGCGGCTCTTAGAAGTTGTTCTAGTTTGTGTTCTGGTCATAGCTGTAAGGTCTACTAGTCTGAATTATCTAATTACATCTAAACCTTACCCTCTACACATCTTTATTTTCTCCTAAAACCTTTTTCTATTTATAGGTATTAGACATGTTTATACTAGCTTGCAGTGACACCTATATTTTCAGTATAGTGTTAGTCTTGTTCTGATGAGTCAAATGTAGATAGGAAAACAAGATGCAACCTGGGCTTCATTTGCTGGCTTTGCATCCAAAATGTTAAATTCAGGCTTGAGCAGCAGCTTCATTGTGACTATGAATGGTGCAGCAATCACTGCTCCCATCAGTTATTGCAGCACTGCTGATGGACAGGTGACCCCAGAATGGCCTGGACAGTGAGTCAGACCTGAGAGCTAGCTCTGGAAGAGGTGAGCGTACAACAATTTCTGATAGTTGAAACACTGCAAGGAAAGGAAGTATAGGACCATAATTCCACATTTCATGTCTTTCTAGCCTTGGTCAAGAGCTAATGCTTCAGTAAATACTTGAAGTAAATTAATCAACATACCTGGAAGCTTGGCAGTATCTGTTGGGCATCATGCTTCCCTGCCAACTGAGTTTAATCAAAGGATTTGCAGCCTGTAGCAATGTATCGAACACCAGCTGTGTCAGATTATTTGGGCAAACAGTACCTTTACTTTGTTATCTGCTAACTGATATGTTCTCCTGTGGAACACCTCCATCTTGTTTGAAACATCATCTGAAAACATGGGAAATAATTGGCGTTTGTGAACCTGCTGCTGATGACAAAGCTGAAAGGACACAAAATGAGAAGTGTGGAGTTTAGATCATTTGTGATTGCTCTTCACAGACCTTCCATGTTGAATGCTGCTTTTTACACTACTGTGGAGTGCTGTGTTAGAGAAAAAGACAGCTAAACTGAGGTTTGATCTCTCCTTTAATCATGTGAACTGCGAAAACTTCAAGCCCTAACCTTTTCAATGACAGTGTATTTAACTCATTCCACTTAGTTCATAATTATCATTTCCACATGTCAATTCTGTGTTGTCTGGCAGTGTTGTCAAAATTTTAAATTGGTGATGGTAATATGTTGGCAAGTTGATGAATGGTGTTTTCTGATTCTGCTTTAGAGCAGGAGTTAGAGGTCTGCCATTAGTATGATGGTGAAGAGGGGCCATCTGAAGGAATCTCCTCTCTAGTTCTCAGAGAAGGAAAGCAGGTCAGAGCTGTCAAAGAGATTGTTATTCCTTATACCCAGCTGGAAACTCTCATCTCAAATGCAGCCCATTTTGTCTTGTCTTTCTGCCATGAACTGCTGCCTCCATTTTCTCAGTAACTTCCTCTAGGTCTGAGATAATTTGTTTTTTAAGTTAAGTCACTTTAAACTGATTGCATATGCCATTCTGAAAATACTTTTGCTACTGCTAAGTCTAATGCCTTGTTCTGTAAACTGAAAGAACTAGTGTTGCAGTGTAGGGTTTTGGATCACCGTGCATCTGTTTGAAGTGGTAAGTTTGTGGATTTTTTTCTGACACTTTCTGTACTTCATTCTTGACGAAAGATCAGCATATGTCATGGATTTTGAAATGCAAAAATCTATTAGCAAAAAATCTCTTTATGTGCATGCTTGCCTTCAAGCATATGTTTGCATCTTTTTGGGTTATGATTTGCGCAGGTGTTTAAAATGTGTCTATATATATTGATATACTGAGATTGGACTATGTATTGTTTTTTGCACTTATCCATTTTGGGACCGGTGAGAGGAGTTACAAGAATAAGGAAAACTGTATTTTTAACTATATTAAGGATTTTAATCTCCTTCATCAATCCTGAAGCAAAGGCATCTGAAAAGGCTTGCACTGCGGCAGTCCCAGCACTCATGTACATGGACAAGCTGGCACTTGAGCAATTTGGTTTTGGCAGCCTTCTGCCTACCTGCAGCTACTGCCAAATTCACAAACTAGATCCCTTACCGTGGGTGAGCATGCAGAGTGAGACTGCTAGACATTTCGTGGGCTGAGGGCTTAACCGTGTCTTAACACTGCTACTTGCATTTATAGACAGTAAGCATCTGCCATTGCTCTGTATGAACAACTGGATGTATTATCCCTCTCATTGGCAAAATGCCTCTGGAGGATTAAAGAAAGAGTATAGCTGCTTACAGGCACCATATTGACTTTTCTGCCTCTGCCAACATAGACTGGGTTTCTCTCTGATTACTTGTAGGGATTTATCCTGCCTTAAGTGTTGTAGTCATTATGCGATCAAACATGTATGTGCTGTGATGTGAATCTGACAGGAATATTTTGTGACAAGATGAGGGGGATGCCAGTGCACCTAGGCAGTGCACACAGCCAGGTCTCTTCCTCATTTTCTCTGGCTCGTGGCGTAGCTAGGGAAAATCAGTAGAACAAGTAGTGGCTGCACAAGTAAACAGTCCCTTTATCCTTCACACACTGGGGAGCTTCAGCTGGGGATGGTTTCAAGGGGAGCACCAGTGGACACAATGCTGTGAGGGATACTTCTTCAGCTGCCTCTGGCAGTCTCTCTCCTTGTTGTCTCATCCATCCCTGGTCACTTGGCTTGGAGGAGGAGCCAGGTCAAGGAGCTGGGGCTGGAAACGAAAAGAGAATACTGCATAAATATGTACACGTGTGCCTGCAAAGTCTTGTTCATAAAATGCTGTACTTTGGCAGCAACGCAGTGCCCTGTGTCACATCTTTCTGCAGCCAAGTCCTTCTGCTCTGTGCTCTCACCCTCCAGAGCCTTCCCAAGTAGAAGACCACATTTCTACTGGAATATTTCAGGTTTCAGGTTACTAACAATTTTCTCTAGTTCTCCTGTCACTGTATTTTCATGAATTATTAAAAAAAAAAAAAAAAGCATGAACGACATTCAATTATACTATTGCTTGACTTACTGTGAGTTTCTGATAATGTAACCATCAATAGTAACTGTTAAATATACTTTGGCGGTTCTGATGTTAGCTCGAGATTTGAATGAAATGTTCAATATTAGTAAGTGAGCAAGATACAGAATATATAAGCCTCACTCATGGGAGAAATTCCCGTGATTGGACTTTGTTGGTAATAGCAATGCAAGATCTGAGATCTAATAAAATATCAGGTGGGAAATGAAGACATTATTACATTAGATGTTACCCTTGCCTATGGACTTAGAAATGAAAACCCTCATCAGCCAAGGAATTACTAAGGCCGAATTAAAGAATATTAATGCATTAGAAGGTCTAAATATTTTTATATAACAATCATCTCTGAAACTATGGAGCTTTGCATACAGTGACTTAAGAGTGCAACAATTATGTATCTGATCCGATGCGTATTGCACTTGGGTTAGTCCTTGGGTTAATCTCTGTATATATGTATGTGTACCATGGTGCGCTCTAACTCATGCATGAGTCTTGTGCCTAAATGTCCTTCCTTCTGGTCCATCAATTTACCAACTCAAAGTATGGCTGAGCCAGCACCTCAGGAGAGCTGAAAGGCTCAGCTGAGCCCATGAGAATATGGACTTTGCAGAAACAGAGGGTCCCATTACAAGAAGAGTGAATGCTGAGTGGAAAATTCACTCTGAAAGATTGTTCATGCTGATGGTGAAGGAAAAAAAATAATAGAAAAGACACTTTGAAAGAGCAAAATTTTATTTTATTAAAATATTTACAAAAAAAAAAAAGAAAAAAATGGAAGGTGATAAAATCAGAGAGGCAAGATATGCAAGAAGCAGCCAAAAATTGAGATAGAAGAGGGTGAGTCGTCATTGTGGAGCCAGGATAGTATACTATTACTACTCTTATCTCCCAGTTGATATTCTCATACAGAATTGTGGCATTTTCACAGACAGTCAGAGAGAAAGCAAAGGAATAATTATCTATGAGAAATCTGTGGTCTTGAAAGATCTCTAGGACTTGGCAAATAATTAACAGCTTGCAAGGATGTACAAAGAAACATAAAAATTGAAAAATAAAAGTCAAACATACTTAAATCTTTCTGGAATGAAGAAAACAAATGTTTGTAATATTATACAATATTTCAGCTGTTGTGATTTACACTTTGAAGCTTTTTGCATACCTATGAAAAGTTAGAAGCTTTTTTTTATGTGCAGCGCAGGAAATGTTGCAAGTTCCTCTGTTAGATTAAAGACCGTTGAGTAACATTCAGATTTTGTAATGTATTGTGCTTATGTGGATTTTCTTACCCAAATTTCAAATGGTTTCAAAACTATATGATAATATGAGATATCAGAATCTCATATTATGAGATGTGAGAATGATCAACAGTGTTACAAACACAAAGGAAGCTTGAACTGTGCAAAGTATCTGCTTGGTTCGTGCTTGGCTCTGAAACTAAGTCATTTTTTTGCACGTTGTCATTCTGTGGTTAGTTTGATGCCATCACTGAGACTGGTCCGATGGTGATTGACCTCATTTAAGCAGTTAAATTTGCATCTATTGTATCTGCAGTAGAAACTGGAGGTACTTAAAGCTGTGGTTCCCAGTAAGCAAAAATGACATAACCAGTAAGACTTGATTGTATGTCTTCAAGTCTTAGCTACCAGCTGAAACACTGAAGTTACTAAAACACAAATGTTTTTAACTCTTAGTTTGATAGCAATTAAATCAGCACTAGCAATGAGCATGCACACAGAGGCTGATGAGAGTTACGTAATGAATTTTGTTAATAAATGAATAATCTTAGTCTTAGAAGTAGGATGAAAATACTTCAGATTATACTTGCATTGTCTTAGTGGTGAGTTGTCAGTACAGAAAAACTCCTAACCTAATATTTTCTGAAAAAATGGAAAAGCTACTTCTCAACTCCTAGTTGCCCGCAGAGCTACTTTAAGCTAATCTTTAATACATTTATTATATTGAAAGTACTTAACTGAGGCTTTGAATGTTTGCTAGATTTGAGCGCTGTTTATAGCTGACAAAAACTATAGTTGCCTGCAGATTAAAGGAAATGATTGTTTTCTTAGGAAGCTGAAGTTAAAATTAATTTACCTTAAGAATTGCAATCTTACTGTTTAAAAGTGTTTATCAAATAATCACATCATAACAAGTAGCAATTACTAAGAATGCCTGCGTGTTCAATCCTATTGTAAAATATTCTAGGCATCCTTATTTAACATTAGCCCATCTATTCTTTTTTGAAGATAGAATGAGACAAAACATGGAGAGTAATTTCATTTTCTTGCTTGTTTTATTTTGTTTTTCTTAAGGGTGGGTTTAATGGGCATAATTTTTCATGAGATCTTGCTTTGTTAAATGAGACCAACTTAAAATAACCAACTCTGAGAGCTCAGAGTTAGAGTCATCTGCCTTTGCATCCCTTTTTCATGATGAGTTTTTAACATTCTGCTTAATTCATTACTTCATTTTTTAATATTCCATGCAAAACTACTGCTAATGCAGTATTAATACTGTAGAATCAAATACGCAAAAATAGTCCGTTCAGAGAGGTTGAGCAATCGTCCTTCTCTGTCCTCTCTGTACACAGAAAATGATCTCACTAGGATTAAATGTCAATAGTCAAACATTGTATAATGTCATGCAGTTGTAATAGATAATGAACTACATCTATTTCACTTTGCTCTTGGTAAGGTCCTTTTGCTGTAAATGTTCCACAGGCACAAGAAAATGTATTTTCTTAATCTTTGTTACTGTCGGAATCCTGGAACGGTTCTTCCCAAGAGAGGTTAACTATTACAACTATGAAATGCTTTATGAACTTCTGCCAGCAGAAGCTATCTTGATCCGATTCTAGTCTGAAATGCGAATCTGTGCAATTAACCTTGACACTGCCCTTTCAGTAAGTGATAGTGGATACCAACTTCCGTTCCTAATTTGAGAACTGAAGTGTTCTGAAGCCCTTCCAGAAGAGAAATTCTACCTAGACAAAAGCTGAAGGAAGAAAACTTGACGACTAATAAAGGTGTCTGAGAATTAAACATGGCATTTTATGTGAAGTAGCTCATATGCTCTTAATGGAATTGGAACAGACTTTTCTGGGGCAGGTTTTTCTGTTTTTTATGTCTTTTCATAGACTTCGTTCCTTTAGAAGTTGAGATGTTTATTAATCGTGTTAATCTCTGAAATAGGAGAAAGCAATATTATCCTCATGGTTATGGAAAATGTAAGGTTCTTGAATTACCCAAGGTCAGAGAAATTTGTGAACTGTGGCTTGTCGCATTTCCACTGCTAAATCATTCTGCCTTAGAACAAGGCACAGCATATGGCGGTTCGTCTGCATGGCAGGTTTTTGCAAGTGAAAGAACAGGGAAAACTCTTGGGAGAGCTGCAAGTCTGATGCTGAGGCAGTCACAGATTGTTTTGTGGAACTTGCAATCTTTTTTTATTCTCTTCATGAATTAAATTTAGAATGCTTTACATAGTTCAGTATTTGTCAGATATAAATCTAAGTATATTGGGAAATGAGCTCTTAACTAATCTTTCGCCTTTTCATTTGTGATAATATTTTATTGGAAATCTCAGTGTGTATTGAGTTTCCATGTAGTCCTCCTCTTTTGTTATACAGAAGACTTCTATACAGTCCTCTGAGGAAACGGGACACCAATAAGGTTGTAAGTAGCAAATGATGATAGTGAGGTATATGAAAGTTACTATTTGTGTTTTGTTATAATTTTCATTAGGGCACATACACAATGTAGTTCTTTATATTTGGAATAACTTTCTACGTTATTTCAATGAACTCAGAAAATATATGATAAAACTAGAGGATCAGGTAATTATAGCTGGTAGTGTTGTTGTGGATTAGGCTAACAAAGCCTACGTTAATCTGTTTTTGTTAACTTGATCTTTTTTTTCCTCAGTCATATGGGTAGAAATAGACATAATTGTTTCTCAAGCAGCCCATACCCATGTTCTTTTTTTATAGGAAAGTTACAAAGGAGAGACATGTTTCAGCTTACTTACAAAACCAAACCACTATATCCTTTAGAAGTAAGAATCATGAGAAAAATGTCCCTCTGTGTTTTATCTTCCAAAGTCTTCTGTGCATGCTTCAGCAGGTCTTTCCACATGCATAAAGCAGACAGATGGCAGCCTTTAAGAGTAAGTTTTAAAGAGCAACAGAATCAAAAGGAAACACAGCACCTGGAATTTGACATGTACTTTTTTCAGTGACAGATAGATTAAATTTGACTGTTCTGTGAGCACTAGAAGAAACATTGCTTTCCAAGGGTCAGAGAGCTCAGTTGTACTGCATGAGTTCAGAGCAATGGTGGAGTTAAAGCATGTCAACAATGAGGACACCTTCAAAGTTTGCTGGGAGATTCAGATAAAATTTCCATCAATAGGAAGGGCTTTTATTTGTTTTTAAAGGAAAAATAAAACCAATGTGGAGGACTTGAGAATAGAAAAATACTAAGCTGATTATATTTTAAGATGTTTGAGACAGAGAATGATGGAGTCCGATACATAAACAAAGATTTAAAGGATATAAAAAATGAACAAAGGTGTCTAAGAAATGGAGTAAATCTAATCAATAAGTAGTTCTTTAAATATACACTATACAAAATAAACAAAGTAAAGAAAAGCATTGATCAGTATGTCTTGAAAGCTAGTGACGTGACAGGGATTAAACAGTCTACACAAAAGACTTAAATCTTCACATAGTTGTTTGAGCGAGATAATATTGTCCAGTCTCTAAAGTGCTTTTATCTGGTAAAATGTATTCTAAAGCATCTTTAACAAGATAGTGATAGCTATTCAGAACTGACAAAAGACCATAGCTGTATGAAACTCACAATTGCTCAACAAAGTAACAAAAGAAAAAGTTTTTAATGAAGACCTAGGTTGACAGAAAAGCAAAATTAGGCCTACTTTTCACCACTTCCGCGAGTTCCTTTTAACCCAGTAGATTTTTTTAATTATATGCAATGTCTGAGTGAAATTACTATTCATAAGTATTTATGTTTTATTTGTGATCTTAGGCAGAATATGCTGAAATTGGTATTGAGTCAGAGCAGATTAACGATTGTGAAACTGAATAATTCTTTAACTATTTGCAGTGTGATCCACCTTAACATAGAGATTTGAAATGTATATAATCAGTCCTTTGTGCATTGTAGTAGAAATGGAAGGTGTATAACTCTGTGTTTATGCACAGTAGTAAAAACAAACAAACAAGAAGCTCCAAAATCTTAGTTCTTTGCCGTAGGAATTTACTGTCCAGATCCAAATTTTATTCGTGCTATAAGGAATGGGACTAAAGCTCTGATGAAATCTATTTTATTGCTATACTGTCAAGATTTTCTATTGAATTACATTTCCAGCTGTATTTCAGACTTTCTAAGTTACTGTATTTGCTTATTTTTATATTTAAAACTGTTCCGTAATGGTACAACTTTTAGAATCTCAAAACTAAATGAGGAAAAAAAGGCAACAGGAGTTGAGGATATTTTGAATCTTAGAAATGAGTTCTGAAATGAGTTCATGGTATTACTCTTTGAGTGAGCAAGTAAAGAAGTAATTAAGAAACAAATGTTTGGTACTTGTAATTTTATTTGAAACAGCTTGTGATAAGGAACTGAAACTTTTTCTAGAGACGAATGACTCTTGAAAATTGCAAATGTTTAGTAACAGCACTGGAGTAGTCTGTGTATTTTTTTTTGCTTGGGTAATAATTAGTACTGATTAGGAAACTGTACATAATATTTAGTCATTGTAACAAAGCAAGATAGTATTTAACTGAAGTTCCAGTTAGATTATGATTTTTTCAATATTTGCCCAGATTAATCTTGTCGTTGTTATACATTCTTTCTTATGAACCGTGAGCTTTATACACCTAGAATGTAGAGCTGCCATCACCCACTTAACACATGTATCCATGTTGACAGAGGTTTTGAACTGAAGATCTCTGACCTTGAAAGGAAATGTAGCTTTGCCAGTGTACTGAGCTTGTACCGTGCTTTGATAATCCTACATGTTGGTTTTCTACCTCAAATTCATGAATGAAAAAATTATGTGCTGTATGTTTTGAAAAACTGACCTGAAATCATAACAATCTTTTAGCAGTTTGTACTAGAGATGTGGTTGAAATAATAAAAATAAAATAGAACACTTAAGGAGCTCTTGAAGAATTCAGTGTGTGAAACTCCAGCAGCCTATCAGCTTCTGTCTGCTGTCACGAATGAGAGTTTTCTCTTTTCTTCTTAGGGTTTTTTGTTTGGTTGGTTGGTTGGTTTTTTGCATTCATTCTGTTCCTGTTTTGAAATTAATTGGTAGGTGATGAGATGTATTGAGGAAATTATTTCAGAAAATTTGAGAATGCCATGATGCATTGTGGCATGATAGTCTTCAGAATCTAAAGTTGATTGAATTGTTTCCACAGACATATGTTTTACATAAGCTTCAAATACAAGGAACAAAATGTGAGCAAGACGTTGTAATCACCATACTATCAAAACAAAACTGACATTTTTCTGGTAGCTAAAAATGAACTCCTGAGTCTTGTGGGACTTTGGGAGAGCTCTCACAGATCTTGCCTTAAGCCAGTTAAGCTCCATGGTAGTAGGGCTCTTTATTCTATTGACAGTAGAAGCATGATCTTCTAAAAAGCAGGAAAGAGGCATGTAGAGCAGAGAAAATGTTAAACTTCCCTGATTTTTATGCATATGTATCTTTCAGTGCGTTTGGGAACCATTTTCTAAAATTTTCGTAGGAGACCATAACTCTGTGAGATGAAAGGTTCAGAGAAGCATCCATTCTGTTGAGGAATTGGACAACTCAGACCTCCAAGATCTCATATATTTGTCCATCACTAGAGAAACCGTGTTGTACAGAAATCCACTTTTTACGAATATTGTTTTCTGATGCCTTCATAATTCTCAATTTTGCTGTTCACAGAGAGTGAAGAAATTTACCAGCGCCAGGTGCTGTCTATTTCCTGTATCGTCTTTGGCATAGTCGTAGTGGGCATGCTTTGTGCAGCGTTCTACTTCAAAACAAAGTAAGAGCCTTTGTCTGTTGTGTTTGTTTTTTAGCTTCTGTCCTTTTTATGGCTTTCCAGTTCTTCAATTTCTCCCCTCTTTTTGAAGCTGTTGTTATTTCCAGACAGGTTAGAACAGTTCTCCATAGCTAGAATATCTGTCAGGAAAAAAAAAAAAAAAACAACCCACAAACCCAACAACCTAAGCAGAAGTATTACATGTCCTTTTTGTTTTCCGATACTAGGAATGAAGATATTGTGTCCCTTCTATTCCTTTCTCTGGACAGGAATTCGCGATAATCACTTCTTATGTTGAAAATAAATGGTTTATGATACCTTTTTTCGTTTTCTTTCTGCATTTCTTTTTCTTTAATGTCCCTCTTCTTTCTGTATTCTGGGAATAAAGGCAAAAGTTAGAAACATATGAACAGTCAAGTTCCCTGCAGATAACTACTGCCATTAACTAAGACTTGTAAACTGATGATGTAAGTTGCATAACTGAGTATTTATAGTGCACAGGAATGTGGAGCTATACAACAAAGGTGAAATCATCTGTACTAAACTATTTTCAAGCAAAATGCTTTCCATTCTGTTTTTCTTTATCTCCCCTACTGAACGTTATTTTTTAATATTCATGGCTGTGTGTGTAATTTGAATTGCACAAACTGCATGGCAATTACTTGACATGCTTGTTAATGCCACTACATTTACAAATATGTTCTGTATGGCCATCGTCCCTCATTCCTGTTCCAACTGGAGCTAATGAGAGAACATACATCAATATAAATATTACCTATATGGGGTTAGCCATGGTGGCTGAGAATCAAGACTCTGGAGATGTCTACTATTTAGAAGTTTGTATGCTTATCTGAATACACACACACTCCATAAATTTATTTTAATGGGAGGGAAATCTGATGAAAACTACTTTCTATGGGAAAAAATAACGTTTTGACATTTCTCTCAGGAAAAGGAAAAAAATATATGCTGGAAAAGCCACCAAACCACCAAACCTTTTTTTTTTTTTTTTCCCTTCCACAGAGATTTCAGCAGTACTATGTGCATGATTTAAGTGAAGACTTGAGCTGGTTCATGTTTTTTCTAAACCCTCTTACCAGTTCTGATGACTTGAGGAATTCCATTTAACTGTTCTTTCGACCTAGAGTCTGACAAGGACGTTAACCAAGGGGATGCTGTGGCAGGGCAGTTCCTCTCTGCAGACTCCTTGGTTCCAGCTTAAACTGTTAGCAGAGATGGCTATATTGCCATCTAGTTAGAAAAGTCATTATGTATGTTAGATTTGTAGAAGAGAGAGGGAGAGAGAGAGAAAGAACAGGGTATTCCTGACTATTCCTAAAGAATTTTTACTGGTGAGTAGAGACTGAGGAAAGGCAGATTGGGATTGTCAGTTGGAAGAACATGAATTCAACTGCTGAGCATACTGTGAATAAAATGTCCCTCTCCTAACTAATGTTTGCTTTTTTTAGTTTGTGTTCCTGTTTGTTATGCACTGTTGGAGGGAATGGTGGAGAGCTGGGTAGGAACAGCCTTCCAAATACCGTAGTTTTGATCAGATGGGAGAGCTATTTTTAAAAATAATGAGTAGAAATAATGCATCAAAGATGCACTCACAGGACTGTAGTGGTTCCTATCTCCTGTTTCTATTTTATTATTGGTTTTAAACTGATAGTTAAGAGTTACTCGGAAGAGTTGAAGTGTACTTATGCCAGATTCTGGAATCTGAAATTTGAGGAGTATTGAGAAAATGGGCACCTTCAGTTCTGTCAAGAGATCCTTTCAAACATATGAAGCACAGCAGTGTTAAGATGCTAATCCCTAAGTCTCTGACTGTTCCATCTGGCATACTGTCCAAAAAGTAAGTCTTTTTACTGCTTTGTCCTTACCTTCATGGAAAGTTACAGCGTGCGTATTAGTTGTCTAGGTACCCAAATCCATGACGATCAGGCAGGTGAGGTAGTAGAGTTTGCCCAGTCTAAGGCAGGAGGTGGGAATGCTGTGACTATGCAGAAATAGATGGAGATGACAGAAGCTAAAGAAGTTAAGTAACACTGCAATTTCTCTTGCCTTTGAAATTGACTTCCTGAATGTACTCACTGCTCATGAGGTTTTTTCCCTTTTTTGGTTCTTAGCACCATTCCCACAAAATCCTGGAAGAACCACTGTAACTATATATCAGTCTGCATGCTGTTTTTCTGCCAGTGCCTTGACTCAAACTTCAGCCTGTGACCATGCTTTAGTATCAGGCTAACCTTTCTACAGATCACCCTGGGACACTCCCTTTAAAAGGGCAATTCCCAATCACCAGAGACTAAGGGAAATGTTTTGCTCATCCCTCTTAATCTGAACACTCATGTGAAGCTCCAGAGGGCACATAAAACAGTATTGTATCTGTGACATTGGCCAGTGTCTTAAGGGTGGAAAAGGAAAGCTACAGGTGAAGCGGCAAAGTTAAAATGAATCAACCGTTATGTGTGTTAGCACCTAGCCAACAGATTTTCAGGACTTTTTCATCAGGCACATGTGTCTTCATCATGCTTAAAAGTTATCAAAACATTTCTCCTGTCTGGGAGATGATCTTCATGTTTGACTTGTATCAAATATTACTAACATCTAGGGAAACTGAATGATGCACAGTCTGGTAAGGGGAGGGAAGTTTGTTTGTAGAAACAGACCCTGACTGCCTTAGTCTGATGGTTGTATAGTACCTGCTGCTAGACATATGCAATTTGCTATGCACCATTTTATTAAAAGTCCTTTTTTAAAGTATATTCTCTCTGGGGAAGTTAGAACTTTATAACTAAACACTATACCCTTCCAATTTTTCCTTTCAGAGTAATAAAGAATTTACTCTTAAGTGTTAACCACAGAGGGGGACCACAGTAAAAAGCAAATGGGCTGCTCTTTATGGCGTAGGATTTTATAGATGACCAGTGACTTTATTTTCTTGTCGAGATAATACTTTATTGCAGAATATTTGTAAAGTAGAACACAGAAAGCTCATTTGTTTTGAGGACTAGAAGTATGAAATAAATATGTTTATCAGTAACTTTGAATTATTAATTTCAAGTTTTATAATCCTGCATCGTATATTTTGGCAAAATGAATACGCATAAGCATAATGTTAGGTTGCATGAACATTAAAGGGAAACTAATTATTAAATTGTTTTTCTCAGTAAATTACCTTTTAGAATCTCAGTTGTAATGTTAAAAATTGCAGCAATGAAGTACTGAGTATCCCAGTTTACTTACATGTTTATAGAAGTAGAAAGAACTTGAAAATCAGATCTTCCATATAAATCCAAAGTAGAGTTCCAAAAATGTGTGATTTATTTTATTTTCCTGACTAAATGCTAAGAAGATCATACATATAGAAGTGACTCCCAAAGGCTGATGCTCATTGATACAAACTCTAGAGCTGCTTTCATGAATTTCCTTTGGAGTTTTATGAAAATTATAATTTCTTAACACTTTCAGCAGCAAATCACTAGAAATTTTTCCAAAAGTCCGTGAAGCATTTTGCTAGAATTTCAAATTTCAGTATGGAAAAAAGGCATTTGTACTTTCTTTTTTCCTTATCAACATTTTCTTGAAATCGCTTGCTGCCTGCTGAAATTTGGCTCAGCACCAGCTGCTGTGTGTAGCACAGCGAAGCAGTGCTGCTGCTACTGGCCAGTCCTTGATCTTGCTGGGTGGGCTCCAGGGTCTTTGTGGGATTGCTGCATGCAGTGCATCATGAGGAGAATAAGGTAGGAAGGAAAGAATTAAACTAGTACTGGGGACTTGTTTCTCATTTAGAATTGATGTTCTCCAACAGTGTGTCCTTCCAAAAAAACAGAGCCTCCAATATATTTTGCTGACCATATTTGCTTAACTGAGTTTTATCTGTTGGCAGAAGGTAAAATACGTATTTAAAATAGTTTTCTGCCTGAAATCTGCAATAATGTGTAGAACTTTAGAACTCAGTTGGCCAATATAATGTGGCAGAAAGAGTAAGCTGTTTTTAATCATATAGTTATCTTTTGAATATTGCAAATGACTCATCTAGAAGCATTGTCAGCTGTGACATAGTGGATCATAGTGTAATATGTCAAAAATAGCCTCAGATACACTATTGATACTTTATTTTTTCCAGATTAAAGCATGTAAGCAAAAGCTGATGTATGCAAGATAGTAGGTGAAGTCTAACAAGCTACTAACAGAAATGTTTGATTCTGTGACACTTTTTTAAATAGAGACAAATGTTTGCTGTGTTGGCCAAAATCTCCATTCCAAATCTGAGCAAAATTCTTTTTTAATATCCAGGCCTACTTGCAAGCTATTGTTAAATATGTAATAGATAATCTTACTTTTAAATTTCTGTGCTAAAACTGCTAGCATGCTATTGTAGTAATCTGAGAATAGAAGACATTTTTGAGAGAAGAGCTCTTTTTTTCCTTTGTTAACCTTATCCGGAAAATGACCACTGGATTGAAATATTAGGCACTGGTGAATTAACTCAGCTGGTTAATCCAATATGGTGAAGTTTTGAACAAAAGGAGTGCTAGTAATATAAATATCATAGTTATAGTAGGAGTTAAAACTAGCTCTTTCTTACCTGAATTTTATTTCTCTCTGCAGGAAACAAACAAAGCAAATTCATGAACAGCTGAAAGAAACACAGAATAGGAAAACCTACAGCCTAAATGCTTCCAGCATGATGGCAAAGTCAGAGTGTATGGCACAAAGCCGAGTCCAGCTGCAAAATGTAAGTAATCCTGCCAGCTACAACATTTAATAGCCTGGCTGCGTTCCTGCCGCTCATGGCAGAACATCACCATGTTGCTATTAGCATCTGAGCAATGGGAACAAGAATTCTCACATCTTTCATAAAGTGTTTTTTATCAGGACAGTTAATGGAAAGCACCAAGCAGGGATTTTTTTAAAAAGTTATTTCAATGGGCCCTGGGGCATATTGTTCATGCAGTAGAGCTTGCTGAGCCCCCTAGTTCTGTATTCAACACTAGAAGTGTCTGTCAGAGCGTTTCCCTGTACCTTAGCTCATAAGTATGGTTTATAGGTGAAGCAGGAGACTTTAATCTTGAGTGATTTTGAATTTTTTCATACAGCATGATAATGGATCTGGAGGAAAGATGTAGAGATGTGACACAATTAATTCAGAGTAAATTCGGAACCTAGACCTAAACATACGCACACAAACTAGTGCACAAGGTAGACAGTACAAATGGTCTCGTTTTCCTGGGTCTTGAGTCAAACAAAGGGACTTCTGATAATAGAAGGAAACCTGCTTGCTCAAACTAAATTTGAAATTTAGTCATTTTCTGAATATAGTTATACATAAGTTAATAGAATCCCACAATGATGAAATATATAGTTGATTTTAAACAAGGAAGTTGAAGACAACTGATATATTTAGCCCTTGATGCACATTATTTTCCAGTGCACGCTGTTTTCTTCCTCCCGTTCATACACATTTGGTGCTTTGAAGCAATTGAAAATGATGCTGATAGCAAACCCAAAATTAGAGTATAACAGGAAACTGTAAAAGATGTATTGAATCCTTTCTAAATGGTTAATTCTTATAAAGAAGTAAAAATCTCTACTGTGAGTCTGAAGAAATATCAAGCAAAGTGCCATTAGCATTGTTTCAAGGAATAACTATTTATTCCTATTTGCCAGATTCCATCAAAATAACGGGAGTCAAGCAAAAGTGAGCTCTCATGCCCACTTAGCCACAGATGCCTCAACTCCTGATTTACATCAAATGAATACCCTTTTAAGCAGTCTGGAGTGAGCCAAGCCTCTGTGCTGTGACAGAAGAGCACTATTTAGAGTGCTCCTTGTGCTCACTCGAGGTTTTGTTTTGTAGGAGCGCCCTTGTGTTGTCGTCACATTTTGTGATTCAGGAAAAATTCACTATATCAGAGAGGAAGGTAGCTTCGCTAAATGGACACTGACTGTTTAGAGGACCTTCCACAGTTCTTTGTTGAACTTTCATTCGATTTGGCCATATTTTACTTCTTGCCCTTAAAACAAGCTGTTAGGAGTGTTTGCTGGCTTGTGATGGTGACAACAAATGGTAAATTTGTAAGAACCCTTTGTGATTCTTTTGTTCTAACATGCAAACGGTGTCGTGGTTAACACTTTTTTTTCTCGTCACTGTAATTCAGTGCATTATTTTCTCAACACATCATCACGAAGAACTATTTGGTGTTCTCTCAGCATCTGACAAACACATCCACAAGCATTAAGTCTTTTTCTTTTGCTGTAACAATAGCTATAATGGCTGAAGCAGCAGTTTCTGGATTCCAAATATTAGAGACTTAAAGCCATGATTATTCTTTACTTTAAGCCAAATTTGTTTTTCAGCTTTTAATGCTGTTCAATCTAGAGTTCTCTGTGCTGGTAATTAATGCACCATTTTTTAGTTCCTGTAGCAACTAGCAGGGAGCAGTTTTATCCTTGCTATTAGTGTACTTTTCCTCTGGGAGCAAAAATACTCAGAAAGAAATGCAGAATGACCTTGTGCAGGATGTAGTGTAACTGTGCAGGACAAGAATGCTTTCTATTGTTAGAAAGATTTTAGTGCAGGAATGCAAGTAGGAGGTTCATGAAATATTTACAAATCTTGGCAGACTGGAGAAAAGGAAAACCAGGCGAGGGGGAGGAGTTGATGATAGAGCAGAAAAGGTCTTTGAAATCGTATTGCTTAGGAGTGGCTGAGTGTCTCCCCATCAGAGACCAGGCATCTGCCCTGTGTGTATCTGCAGGGTGAGGCAGAGACCAGGCGCTGGTGGGCAACTTCCCAGGGCTAACTTCTGTGAAGGTGCTGCAGTCACTCTGGAGGTGATCTCTGTGAGGTTCCCATCTGCAGCTCCCCATGGGTCTGGGGAGAAACCTTGTTTTTTTTAATTTCCAGGGACCAATATAGAAATATAAGGGAATTAAGGTTGTTTTTTTCTGGGGTTTTGCTTTATGAAATCCTAGAAGCCTCATTTTTCCAAATCCATGTGCTCCTCTTACATGGGAAATCTGTCTTGCTTATGTTCTGTCCTTCTTGCTTTCCCTAAAACGTTCTCTCTTATTTTTCTCCTTCCTGTTTATAGTAGACCTAGGGATGCTTTCATTATTTTTCACCCTGCCTTCTATTCTATTGGTTTATACCTGAGAACAGCTGCATCACATTCCTTATTCTTGATGACTATTCTAATGTCTATTCCAGAAGAGCCATTGCATTTTTCTAATGCAGAGGTTGCTGCATTTACCAATGGATGCATAGATATCTCCAAATGCTGCACTGCCCTAGGAAGAAGTTTTACACGTAGCAGGAAGCATTTCAAGTGTTTTGACCAGTCTCAGTAAAGTACTTTTTCTCCTCATGATTTGTTATTTCCCTTTTTACCCTTTACTGGACTCCAGAAAAAGAGTTAATTTCTGTTATTTAGTTTGAAAGTCAATTTTGAATCTTTTTAAATGAGAGAAGCTGTGTAAATGCATCAGAATTGCTGTTAAAAGCAGAAAAAAAAAACCAACCACATTTCATTTTTGAACAAATTATTGAAATGTATTATAAATTTACATTTTATTCTGATTAATTATTTTTGTAGCCATTTGGATTGCTG
This sequence comes from Numida meleagris, assembly GCF_002078875.1. NCBI lineage: Eukaryota > Metazoa > Chordata > Aves > Galliformes > Numididae > Numida > Numida meleagris. The sequence goes on from NC_034413.1 coordinate 25,672,235, forward strand.
CAAAAGTAAATGGAAAAAACTTTTGACCTTTTCCCTATGATATTCTACTTCTATGCCAATTTAAGCTTCTTTACAATAAAAACCATATACAATGCTAAAAGCTCCGAATGCTTGATCTTAAAACATTTTCCATTTCTCCTGCACTGTCCTAAGATATGGGCTGCCTTGTTTGGCAGTCCTTATTTCAAAATGACTTGGAAGTGCTGGACATTCCCCGAGGTTCATTAAACATCCATATGGAAGGATTGCTCTTTCTGTGTTTTAAGAATATTGGATCAGCTATTCAAGTTAGGCAACAGAACAGACAGGAAAAAAAATGCAGGTGGACAGCTGAAAAAAGGAGGCTATTTGAAACTGCCTTACTTTAAGATGCAATCTTTTGTTTTATTTAGCCTGTTCTCTGATCAGCACGATAAACACAGGTGAGAAAGAGTGGCCACGTCCTGACATGCTATAGGTCAGGCACCACGAGTAGTATTAAAGCCTTTGGTGTTACAGCTGCTAGGTGGTCTGCTACAATGAGCTATGGATGTGGCTTTATGCTCCTGCTCATTATCCTTTTTTTGAAAGCATTCCCAGAAAGCCTGCGAGGAACAGAAAATATATGAATTGGTAAAGGTCTGCAGCAACTGTAGGTCAAGAACTCTGGTAAATACTAGCAGCTTACTATTCAGATTTTTTCCACTCTGAAAAGTATCCTAAATGAGTGATGCCAGCATACAGTGCTGTAATAAGGCTGGGAAAGAATTGGTCCATCTGGTATGCTTGCTGATACAATCAGGGACTTAAACCAAGTTCCAGGTTGAGTGCCATGCCTCAGCCAAGCATGAACCATGTACAGGTCATGCCATAGTCCTTCTTAGTGAAGAGAGCTACTGCAAGCACATTCATATCCAACAGCCAGCATTGAGATACCACCCAAATAATGCAGTGTAAACATAAACAAAGTAGAAAGTGTCTGAGGAGTCTGGGTTTGCTATTCTATGAATTCTAACCAGCTTGAACTACTCATGAAAAGATTTAGCTCTTTGCAAAGCTAACCAACGGCTCTTTAACATGAACATGTGCAAACTCACCTTCCTTGGCTAGCCCCAGGGTTGAGGAAGAATGCGAGGAGATGTAGAGATTTAAGCTAAAATGTGGATGTCTCCCTGTCATTGGATATATTACAGAGAATAAAGCTTTCTGTTAGTATCGACAGCAGAAATATTTTGAAGCATCATATATTTTCATTCCTGCATTTGAATGTATTAAATCTCTTCCACTTCCTTCCTCAGTTCAGTTGTGATTCTGTAAAGTATTCTCTCTGAATTCCTACTGCTCAGAGCTGGTAATTATGTTTACCTGGTCTCTCAGTATTTATTCCATTGTACAGTAAGGGATACAAATTAGATAAACAATATGGTATTCTGTAAGCAGGATTCATAAACAACAGTTTGAACAGAGCTATTAGTCTGTTAGTATTTCTTTGCAATCTCCTTCAAGGCTACTGCTTTTCCCAAATATTCTGACAGCAACACACAATTTCTTGCTAGGTTGTCAGGGAGCTTGAATTGGGTAACTATTTACACATTTTGCGTGGCAAAAGTTCAGGCTCCTGTCTCCTTCATTCTTTTTGTAGTTACCTCATTTTCTGTACACAATTTTTCTTCTTTACAAATATTGATTTACTGGTAATTTTGAAATAAGTCTTCAGTCAGGAAGAGAGGAGTGTGCAAGTTCTTAATGGAGAATCTTTGAGATACACAGGAGATTAAGATTTATTTTACCAGGTGCACAAAGCTTAGGACTTCGTAGTATTACCTATGCCTTCCCAAAGAGATTATATCATCTTCGAGATGAAGGCTGTAGCAAATGGTTCCATGTCGTCACACACAAGCAAGTCAGGATGCTCAGCTGCCCCTCTTAGGCAAACGCTCTGTGCACTCTACACCCCACCCACAGGTAGAAGCAGGTGTCTCAGTTCCAGTTCGTTTTTCTGTAGATCACCAGGCTTCATGTGTCTTGATTGTGCTCACGTTTACTGTCTCCTTTCTCTACCTTGATTACAGGGTTTCTTTAAATTCTCTTATCTCTAGAACATCATCAACAAAAGCAGCAGAAGTCTTGCCATTCCTTTTGTGATTCTGACAGTTGTCATGTTGCTTAAAGTAGCCTTTTTCGTCCTTGTGGCATTTAATACCTTCTCCCATGATACTAAGTGGATCTATTAATTCCCCATCACATCCCCTCTGAGGTGCCTGATATGCTTTTCATGCTGTAGCATGTGGTTTCACTTCTCACTGCACTTATTTCTAACAGCTTGCAATTGTAGGCTCCAGGTTTCTGATATTCTTATAACAGGAGGACAAAAATTCTCTTTTTGTGACTTGTTGACATGTAAATAAAGTTGACATAGTAAATAAACATAGCCACTTTGATAGAAATGCAATTAATATATGTTGAATAACAGACAAAGGCATTTAACTCTCTTAAAAGATGAGCGTGTGTTTTTATCTGTGTTGTGATGTGATTTATCAGCTAAGATCAGGAAGAAATTTCCCACTTCAGTAACTTGTGACAGCTTTGAAAGGACAGCCATAATAGATAAACTCGAGCGTGCTGGCCTCTGTCTAGAGTGCTGGCAGCAGAGCACAGGCAGCAGCTGTAAGGATGCTCAGTATTCCAGGTGACAGGCTGGTGGGGCAAGGCCAACCCTTCCAGAAGAGGCACTGGTTCTTCACCTCTCTGAACATAGTGTAAATCTGATACCCTCTGCCTTCCCAGTCCTTTTGAAAAGGCATCCTCATATCTTCCTCTCTTTCAATGCTGATGCATATCTGCACTTTATTTTAGGTTATTATTTGAGAGATATCCAACAAGGAGAAAGAGCTGGAAGGGGTTGTTTTGTTTTGCTTAACCACAGGAAAACAATGTCCAGCTATTTTGTAGCACTTATGTGGCATTTGTCACCTGTGGATCCTAAATTTAAGAAAGAATAATGCAAGGCATAGAACAGGGAAATGACTCGCAGTAATACAGCAGGTCAGTGGCAGAGGCTGACTTCTTGCAGACTCATTCAGCATTAACTAGTAGGGGGTGAGATTTTACTGTCAAGGAGTTTGAGTAATTGCACATAACAGATGATTTTCTCCATGAAACCATGAAAAATTGAAAATTTGCAAAATGGTTTATTTTTAAATGCTATCATTATTCTTTAATTTATTTAGCCATATACATCAGCGTTTCTCAGTGGCTGCTCAAACAAGCACAAATAATTAATCAAAAAGACAATAAAACCATTTAAAAAAAAATGACAAAACCACCAGATACAGATAAGCTTTCAGGGATGCTTCCAGCCTCCTGGAGCAGTACTCTGACAGTGCTTAACAGCTTATCCCCTGCAGTGGCTGAGTGCTCAGCAGCTCACAACGAGCAGAAGGCTCTATGGTGCTCAGCTTGGGCAACAACTGGGAGCAATGGGGCTGGCTCCATTGGGACACAATGGCATGGTAATCCCTTGTCCCACTCTGGGAGTTCTGCTTGATGCTGCTGTAAACTTCTCCCAGGATTCTGATGTTTTCCTCCAGAGATTGTCTCAGAGAAGGGATGTGGCATTTATGGTTAAGCTAGAAAAGAGTAAACTCACTTGTGTTTAATTCTGTGAATGATGTGATCCATTTAAATAAATTTGATTCCATTGATTGTTCGAATTCTCTGTATATTTGCACTCTCCATTCAAATTGTGAAATACCTTATCAATATAATTGGCGTTGTGGCTGTTGTGATGATTAGTGAGTAATGGATCTGGAAATGTCGTGAAATAAATGTTATGTTAAGAAGAAAGAACCGCCCTGTGCCTGGGCCCTGATGGGTGCTGAATATTTGGGATTACTTGCTGGTCAGCAGCAGTGGGCAGCTCATCAGTGCCCTGTCTTTTCCTCAGCTGTGGTGAGGAAAGATGCTCCTCTGCGTGTGACCCCCCCCCAGCCCACATTCACTTTAACGTAGATGTGGCAAGAGGCATTGCTCATCCCTGCTTAACCTCTGTGATTCACTTCATGCTCATGGTCCTATAAAGCTATTTGGACCTTCAATTTAGTATCACAAACAAACACGAAAAAAAGGACAGAAATACCTTCCTAATGCTTACAACTCATTCTTCCCATAGCTCAAATTGATTTATTCAGGTCAGAAATCAGTGTCATTTCTGCAGCTGGTAGAATAAACATTAAAGTTTAAAACTTCCACAAGCATGAGCACCTTATAAGACATGCTTCCATCTGAATGCTTTATCTACAGTGGTTACAAATGACAACTGAGATCACTGTAACCAGAAGAAAAATGAGTGGAATATGTTTCTTATTATTTCAGTTGTGTTTTCTTTGTGTGCAGCAACATTTTGCATATTGCCGCTTTCACAGGTTTGCAGTGATTTTGTCCCTTTTCCTATGGATATTTCACACAACAGAAAGAGAGAGAGAGGATAACTTAAGAGAAAAATTGGAAGGTCTGTTTTTTTATCAATAGAAATTGGTCACGAGCAGTCTAAGACGTGTTGTGAATATACTCTTAAACAGGTTAAAAGAGTCTTGTTAGACTTTCCTTTTTAGTTTTGCTAAACTCTTGGGAATAGATAATAATAATAACAAAGGGGAATCAGGAAATAGCTCTTTCTTTTTAAGGAGTTCACACCTGGTCTTTTGTTAGACAACAAAATAGTTATGGGGAAGAACTGTACCATAACAACACTGATTCTTCTTCCAAACCAAAATGCAGCTTTCTTATGCTTTGACTTCCTGGCTCTATTCAGGATCAGAGCCTTTTTTTTTGCTGAATTTCCAGATGAAACACAAACCAAGAAGAGGAAAATCCATTCCTGTTCATATCTGGTGTCTGCTTTGCAGACCTTTGCGTCATGCTGTGTGTCCAGAGATTGCCCTGCACCCACAACTGTCACAAGAAGAATTATGTTTACATTGGTACTACTAGCACAGATACTCCCAGGTCAGAAGTTTCAGGTGCAGAAGCGATGTCTGGCTCTACAGATAGGATTCAAATGTTTTTCTTACTTATCTGATGATACAAAAGCTATCCAGTGTGGTTTTCATAGTTATGCATATTGATGAAAGCAGTGTTTGACTGAAATCACCAAAGGACACAAGAAGGTGCTGAACATCATCTGAAATATGTTTTGTGATCTCAGGCACTGCACGGACAGTCACAAAAGCAGGTTTTTATTCAAAGGGGTCCGTGTTCCCTTTTGTTTTGGGCAGATCAGTCAGTAATTTTTCTGCCAGTGTGGATATTGGGTTTCTGATGTGGAGAAAGTAGTGGGGACAATGAACCGTGGTGCTCTTCACTTGTGTAAACAGCAGTGAATGGATGTATTATTTGCACTCCCTGGTTTTAATTTAAAAGGAATTAAGGCACTTCTAATCAATTTCAGTTCTCAATGAATAGCATAGACAATGTATTTTGGTTTTTATGTATTAATTAATTTTATTCTCTGTGCCACAGTACTCCAAAACAGATAGGCACCCTGGGCCTGCTCTGGACAAAGTCATGGAGTCCAGCTTTTCAGGTCCTCAGTCCTTCCCAGAGGCTTTGTCTCCTGACAGAGGAACTCAGCTGACCAAGCAGCACAGGTGAGCAAATGGCTGTCTGGGGAAAGACATGGCAGTTGCTGAGGGCTGCTGCCAGGTGGGCGACACACAGGTAGGAGGATTGGGCAATGATGCTGGGTGATATGGAGGACCATAGGGTGCTAGCAGAGGATTGCATGAGGTGGTAACTTAACTTCTGTGATGTTTGGTGTAAAGCCAAGAGGACACTTGCTGCAGTCCCCCAGTCACGTTTCTTCTCTTTTGTCTGAAAGATTTGCTAAACCAACAATAGTGTGCCATACAAACCAGGAAGGGATAGTTGGATCCTACTTAGGTTAACCTTACTTAAACCTTTAATTTGGCATGAAAAAGTAATGCCAACTGTAATGTCAGATGCACTTCTTTGGATTTATTCCTTATTCTACACAGATTTTCAATACATGCGTAATAATTTTACTGAGTGTAGATGAACTATGTTGTGCAGAATGCTTTCCACTTGAAGCTCTGTGGCTATTTTTATCTTAATTTAGTCAAAAGGTGAAGTTTAGAAAAAATACAGTAGCATTCACTTACCCTTGATAACATGATTGCAACACCCAAATTTGAAATTATTTAAGTGCTGTATTATGACGTTATTAAGCTTTAAATTGTGGAAATAAGGACTGAATTTTTCTTGTTTATGAAGAGCTCTTAAAACAAAAACTGAATTATTCTAAACTCCCTGTTTTCCATAGGGAAATTGCAGAATAAGCCTCAATTAATTTATAGTAAATTAATGCAGAATTCCAAAGTGCTCACTTTAACACATTCACGCACCAAAACCTCTCTTTACAAAGAGGAAAAAAACTATATTATTTCCAGATGTCAAGCATTGGACTGTATCAAAAAACTCAGAACTGTTTTTAAAGCAGCTTGATTTATAAAGAATTCTTTTTTATAGCTTTATAACTTAAGATTTATTATACAAGGGCCTCGCTTTATAAAAAACGTGACAGAGTTTAACATGCCAGTGACTTTTAAGATTGCCTTTGATTTATGCATCACATGACAGCTTCCTAAGTTATTCAGTTTCTTTAGTTTCTAAATGCTGTTCACTATGAAGTTTTTTTTCTCCATTTCATTTGTCCATCTAATTAGTCACAATCTAGGTACAATTAGCCCTTGTTTCTGTATATCAAATACAGACTAAAAATGAAGCTTTTTTTTTTTTACAGGGATACATTTTGCTCCAAGCATCCCCTCATTCCATTCCATTGAGGTGCAGTGGCACAGATCTAATGTGGTCCTAGCTGAAGTTCTCAGGTCTCCCTAAAAGGAATGATTAGACAAAAAATAGAGTGGTATCTTGTCTTCAAAACGTGACATGGACATGGAAAAATTAGAGCAGGTCTGCAGGGTCTCATTGTATGCTATTGTTAAACTGTCTATTCTATTTCTGCTCACTATGAAAATATTTTGTTCCGCAACTAGACTGCTTTCTCTATTTGCATTTTCAAGGGCATTAATGGCTGGTGATTATTTCTTAAAATCAGTAGCTATCTGCTCAACAGTTTCTAAAACCAACAGAGTTTTGTTCTGGCATTAGGACTATCAGGGTGGGAAATCATTCTAGCTTGCTGAAATTTGACTGACAGAGATCACCTAGTTATTTCGCTCAGATTACTGGATAATAAGTTTTCTCACTCTGCCAATTTCAGCTGAATGCAAAGAATTACTGTAAAGATGAAAGACTTGAATCACCACTGAATCTTACTCCTAAAATATTTCATCTGTATTACTCACTGTTATTATTGTAGAAGAATTTAATATCTTCTGTTCCCATATGCAAAATAATCCTTAGTTAGAACTGGAAAATAACAAGCATGTTTAGTGAGTAAACTTATTGTAAAGTATACAGTATGCTCAAAAATTCATCTCGGATTATCTCTTTTTTAAGTAAGAAAACCCCTACTGTCTTTGTACACATAGCAACAAATTATGATTTTGTTAACTATTGGACTGATGTGTGATCCCTTTGAGTAGCAGTTTTCTTGGTAGTTAGACATGCTGACTTTCTTTCTTTGATTCATTCATCTTTGATTTTAGTGGGATTCATTTCAGAGGATGCCGTGATGAAAGCCAAACGCAGAGGCTTGCAGCATGAACCAGTTCTATTGTCTTGAAAAAGTGCCAAAATAGGATAAACTGACTCAAAATTTTAAAATAATTAGAAGTTACATATTCAAACTCCATTTAAAAAAAAAAAAGGTAAAAACAAGTTTTTTAACAAAGCATTTTGATTTTTATGCTCTTAGTACAGCTGATTCAGTTTAAATTAAAGAGTAGATCTACGTTGTTCTGCAAAGAAAATTAATGAGTTTAAAAAATCAGGTATTGATAAAGCAACACAACTAAGAGGAGGAAGCCTTGAAAAAGGACAAAGTATAAAGAATCTGGTATTTTCCCAAGGAAAGAACATAGTCATCTGGGGAAGTTTACTTGAAATAAATGGCTTAAAGGGATGAGGTGTAGGCCAAGAAACAAACTGAATCACAGAGAACAAGAGGTTATGTTTGAAGTGAACATTTCCAGAAGCACTGAGAGTTAAGGATTAGCAGTGATACCAAAATCAAGTGTTCTTGCTGGGGGTAATAGGAGTACTATACCCAAAGAAGCAAAGCTGCTGGAGGGACAGAGAATATATGAAGCCAGTAGGGAAATCCTGGATTAATGTATTTTATTTTTCGGTTAGGATGATTGTTTGGGGATGAAGGTAGACCAGGAATGGAACAAAATGTACAAAAATAGACATTACAATGGTCAAAGTAGAAGTAAAATGCAGAAATCAATGCCCTCGAGTGGGAAAATACTGAAGAAATTACTTACAAGATAGGATAAGGATAGATACTGATCTAGATATGAGGTAAAGAGTGAATCAAGTAACGCTGAGGAGTGAAGTAACACAGTTCAAAATTCAGCAGTACTGAACACAAACCCAGTCATGTGAAAACTAATAAAAGTTTCTCCCACAAGCTGAGAAACAAATGGGGAAGAGAAGGTTCAGTATGTACCACTTGGTGAAAGGGTAACCAGGTCTCAAAGTGATGCAGGCAAGCAAAAGATAAGTAGGATGACAGGAAGCATTAGTGAAGGCATTGCCATCAGAAAGTCAGAAACTTTAAAATGACTTCATGAGATATTGTTTCATTGCATGTGAATGTAGCATGAGGCATCACCAGTATTATCTCGTGTGGATAAAATGGCCTCCTGATTAATATGGGCTCAAATTGCATTGATGAGCTAATACAGTAAGGAATGAATCATCTGTGTTCCATGGAAAGGATTAGTTTGTCTCATTTAGTGTAGTAAATGAAACTGAAAAGAGTATATGACAACTGCTTATAAACACGTCAGAGAAAAGATAAGGAGAACTAAAAGACCTACTGAAAATGAACAAATATGACGGTACAATGGTGATACAAATAGATGTCTACTCATCATAACCAATTTAAACTAACAAGAACCATTGAAGTTTTCAATGTAGAACACATTTCTGGAGCAGTCATTTTAGGACAGAGGCTGATCCATGCTGTACAGAAAGCATATAATGAGGTCATGGTGGCTGGCTGAGCTCTCTGCCACCAAGGCACCTCAACATCTCAGTTCCTTTTTCCTATTGCATGTATGTAACTGGTGGACCTGGAATAGTGACCCTAGGCTGCATGTAGTCATTATGTAGAGTTACAAAGTCACTTATCAGCCCCAGCAAGCTCTATTCCTGAGTATGTGAATAACAATGTTTCTGCTTCAGAACTGAAGAGTAGTTAGATTTGTAGGTACAGGCTGGCAGCTGGAGAGCTGCTCCTTCCTGTGCAAAGAGTAAAGGAAGTCTGCACGAAGGTCTCACTCCATCACCTGAACAGAGGATCTGACCAGCTCCAACCATTCATAAACACGAGCTGGAAAACACAGGTTGTTGTGCCCTTGTAGGTTGGTTGTTCTCCTATGTAATCTTTAGTGTTTTGCTACGCTATTGGTTTTTGCAAAGGCAAGAGAAAAAAAGCAATGTTTAAATGCTTGGAGTGTAGGATGCTACAGGGATTTAAACAAATCAAACCAAATAAATAAAACACTATTAAAATTCTCATCTTATGCCACCATTTTTTGGCATAATGAACTCCTTACAATCTCAGTATTTCTTTAATCACACACAGCTTTGCTGAAGTCCCAAAGATGACGTTAACACTCTCCTTTGAGGGACCGTCTATAACAAAGATGCCAATAGAGGCTCGCGCTTTTTGTGCCATCTCGTTCTTATTAACAGCCTGACAAAGGAACTTTATGATACAGTAGTATGCCTTCATATGGTGTTCACTGAGAGACATTTATGTTCTCAAGTATAACAGATCCTTTTTATTAAAACTGAAAATTGGTTGAAAGTCTGAATAGCTGATCTGAATACATGTTAGCAAAAGATTGTGTACCTTTGCCTACATATGTGGCTCCTGGGGAGTTTTAGAAGACACTGTTTATCTGGCAGCTATCTCTGTCATTAGGGTATATATTTACTGTTCCTATCTAGCAAGGACAAGGAGTATGGCTTTCAGCTTTAGCCAGCACAGTTTGCATCTTGTTATCAATTGGCAATATCATATGTAATATAATATGTCTCTCCATATAGTTTTTACAGGTACAGATACTGAGTATTTACAACCACTTTTAGAATTTCCCTTTCTTCCTCCTTGTATTTTTCTCTTCATGAATTACAATCATGTATCCCAGTTCAACATTTTTTTTTAAACAAAACTATCAGAACAGCAAGTGTGTGAATGTAGGCAGCCTTATAATACTAGAGATGAGCTTGCATTTAGTACAAGATGTACAAAAATTAAGCTGGTAAAAAAAAAAAAAAAAGAACATTTTGATGTTAGCGTCTTTCTCTTGAATATCTAATTCAGAGCATGACAGCAGGGGGCATATTGAGAACATAGGGAAAATATGAAGGCACAGATGGAAGGAATGCAAGGGATCCCAAGGAAGTGGACGATGGAAATCAAAGTGATGTGATAGTACTATCACCAGAAGGGAAAATGAGACTGAAGAGGCAGAAAAAAAAAGGGAAAGAGTAAATAAAGTAATGATGCACACAACCATGCTTATAGTTCCATTGTGCTCATTAAACAAGAAGGAATTCACATCTGAAATTTTAACATTTTAATCATATTCCCCTTGTTAATGCTTTTCATGTTTCCATTAACAAAGGTACTTTTGAATGTGTTCATAATGATATGTACAATCAATTTTGTTTAGTAATTAACTGAAAAAATAGCACAGGATGATTTCCAGAGTTATTGTAAATTCCCTGCAAGTCATCTTCATCTCTTCTCCAGGAACAGTTAACCACACTGGAGAGCTGCACATGTGCCTTGAGAAGAGAATATTCCACCTCCTGAGACAGTCTTTGTTTTTACTCAGTTGCTAAACCTAAAGAAAATTTTCACACAGAACAGTTTACAAGGATGAATCCCAAGTTCTTCATTAACCTTAGAGATTCTTGAGCTATTTATTTCAAACCATTAATTCATCGGAACTGCATTTCTCCCTAGTTTATGAATTACTTCTGAGACACTTCAAACCTATTCTGGTTTTTGTTATTCTGAGTAATCAACTGATACATTTTGGAGACACTACTTGCTATCGCTTTCCTTATTGTTCTGCTTTTTTGAACAGCCTGGTTACATAGGTTATCTCTTTTACCCGCTTAAACTGGAGAACAGAGCAAGGAACAATCTGTAACGATGGCTAAAGAAGTGTAAATTACTTGGAGAAGTTGGAAAGGCACTGTTTTTCTTGGAGAGGGGAACACATCATGTGAGCAATAGAGCAGAGGCCTGTGAGGGACATAGCTGCAAGGTGACCAAGACCGGCTTCCTCAGCCTTTCTGTGTAGGAGAGGTGCTGCAGCCCTCTGAGCATCCTCGTGGCCCACCTTTGGATCCGCTCCAACAGCTCTGCATCTTTCATGCATCTGGAGCTGGGGGCTCCAGGCTGGGGCGCAGCACTTCAGATGGGGCCTCACAACGGTAGAGCAGAGAGGGGCAATCACCTCTCTCTCCCTGCTGGCCACCTCTCTGTTGATACAACCCAGGATACTGTTGGCCTTCTGGGCTGCAAGCATAGCAACTACTACTAAACATTGCTTTTCTAGTTTCAAATATCTGCAGCAAGTCCAAAGTTTGTTAAGTTAATCAGTTTGTTGGCTTCCTTAATACACTGATGATAGTACTGCAATCAGTAATAACAAAAACCCCAAAATTTCATTATCCTTTGTGAATTATTCATTCAGCTTCACCTTTTAAGATTCCCTGATTTAATAATCTGAGTTTCCTGAGCAGAAATTACCAATTGGTTTGTGAAGTGGTAATGCATTTTTACAGAATATGAACTGTATCTCACAACTTGAATTCAGCCCTCCAGAATGAAAGGCCAGAACTTCAGTCTAACTTGTTTTTTTCCCAAAGTTTTTTTGCAGCCTTCTTAATAGCTGAGGAAAATCTATTTAAGGAAGCATCAAAAATCCTTATGGGAATGCTATTTCTATGAGTTATTGGTCTTTTCAATTAAAAAGCATCGGTCATGTATAAGTGTGGAAGAAAACAGAACAGAGACGAAAAAGGAACATAAGCAGTAGAGTAGAGTTTGTTGGATTTATTTCTTCTATTTTGACTTTGGAGAGAAAGGGTACGTAATAACAAAATGTGTTCTCCAAGAGAATTTGATCCAAACAAGAATTTCTCTGGGAGTAGATGCGGCCCCAACTATAAGTAAAGTTTCCATTAAGTATGAAATGCAGACTGCTATTAAATCACGTTATAATAAGTGAAGTAAATTTTTAAAAAGTTATTTGCATAGCTGAATTATACTGGAAGTTCTAATTATTCACCTAACCAAAGAAAATAATTCTTACAATGCATCCGAAAAACCTGTACTAAAACTTCATTAAGGATGGGACAACATATTAGATAGTACATGTGCATTTCTGTGCCCCAGGAGATGTTAAGAGAAATAAGGATTAGCTGGAAAATGAATAGCCAGTCATGCCATGCAGTATAAATGGGTTATATTTTGGTGTAATTTTGTGTTCCCTTATTTTTGCGTTAGCAAAACCTGGATTTATGGTTCATTTAAAAAAAAAAAAAACTGTATGTATTCTAGATACGTTTTAATTCCTGCATTAAATTAAAAAAAAAAAATTGTTTTTCCCAAACACTATAAAAGTGTTGTTTACAAAAATAATTTTCTATCAGGTCACATAAAGAAACAATTCTATTTATCAATATGTGTAAAACAAGAAAACAATGTATATAATAGAAGCATAAATCAGTGTATATAAAACAAGAATAAAACAGTATAAAAAATCTTGTCAGAAATGGAGGAAACTTGTGTCATAGATGGTTCCTTCAAGCTAGAGTTCATAAGCTTCATTACTATTTTTTTTTCCAATTTAATGTTGTAGTACCAGAAAGCAGGACCACTGGGCTGATAGGCAATATAATGGGCTTTAAACTTAAGATCTGATTTTGAGCTCCATCTGATGGGCCTCTGGTGTTTATTTTCTCTATTGGAGGGTCCATCTCCCCATGCCGGGATTGTGGCACACAGCATGGAATAAAAGAAGCATCCTTCATCAAATAAAAGAAAACATTTAATATACTAGTTAATTATTTTCATTCTTAGAAGGGATGTAATCTATTAGATATGGCATAAACAGCAGCTAGCTGTGGATTATAGCAGTAGTACATATCCGTAGAGAGTTTCTGCTGACATTGTAGACTGCCACAGCAAAGTTTATAAAAACAGTAATCCATGCATTATTAATTCTGAATCTTTACTTTGCAGAAGTTTACACTCTTGCAGTGATAATTTTTACTGTACCCTTGGTGTGTTGTTTCTAGAAGTCTCTCTTCATGCTGCAGCCCAGGACAGAAAAGCGGGATGCTACACAGAAATGCCTTTCGGAGGACTCCTCCCTTACCGCGGGGTAGGTTCAATGGGATTACAGGACCAGCATATCAACAGCTAGAAGAGTCCAGGATCACAGAGCAGGACACAATACCTTGTCATGGGTAAGTAATGAAATATCCACAGTGAGCCAGCACTACTCGGAAAAGTACTTCTAGTAACATTTGCACAGCACTTTTTTCTTCTGTCAGCACTGGGCAAATAAGAGGAAATAATTCAGAAGTCCAACTTTTGTGTTTTTTAATGCAGTCTTTGTAGATTGCATGTTTGCTGTAGATGGAAAACTGAACCCCAGTTCATGTGAGTGTGTCTTTGAACACATACAAAGAACCCAATATTTTTCATTTTCTAATTCACCTCCAGCTGTACATAAGGTCTGAATTTCAGAAGAGCTCCCAAGCACCTACAGCAGCCTTTGAAGTCTTTTGCAATTGCTGAGTTGTTTTGCATAATATTTACATATCCCGATAGATTTCTAGAGGCTTCCCAGAATCACTGTAAACACACTTCATGTAACACCAGGAGGAATACCTGCAGTGGAGCTCTGGTCTCATTTAAAGATGCCCGAGTCCCAGTTTAGCACAGACAGAAGCAGGCACGCATCAATCCACAGCCAGGTGTCCCAGGAGGTAATGTGACTTTGCATGTTAGGTCTCTTGTAGCTGAATTTGCCTAATGAAGCTGGCTATAGTAACTAGGGGAGACAGACTGAGAGTGGGGTTTGCCTGGGATAGGAGAGAACAAAGCAGAAGGAGAGTCAGCTTTCTGTACGCTTCTGTTCAAAAGTTCAGGTTTGTTTCATGCTTCTTTTGTTGCTGTTTGCTTCTTCTAGGGAAGAACTTGTTTGTTACTTCTTACAGTCAATATACTGCTGTTCGTTTGTCAGATAATGTAGGCCTTAAGAAAGTTGTGACTAAATGCAAGTCTTGTATTGGGCAGGCTGCCACTTCCCTGCCACATGTGGCGGTGCCTTGAAACACAGGCGTGGAAGAAAGCTGCAGCCTCCTTTAGCTTGAGAAGCAAAGTAGAAAACACAGCAAGGCTGTCTTGTGGCTAGCTGTATTTGCTCTCCTCTAGGAAATCAGTATGTGGTATTGTATCATCTTGTATTGACCTGTATTTGGTCTGGTGACATTCTGCAAAAGGTTGAATTTTTTTCACCATGCTGCCACCCCTTCTGGCCTCAATCCCTGAAGCACCTCATCCTTATTTTCTGCGCTATGTGTGTCTGTACAACTTGACTTACTTCATTCTGCCTCTAACAGTGGGACCTTCCCTCAGAAAGAGGCCTGCAAACACACTGGCAAGTGCTGTTGTGTTGGAGTACCAGAAATAAGTGTGTGTCACAGATGTGATATCAACATCCTTATGCCATTCCCCATGAGAAGGAATTACAAAAATGTCAACGCTAGGCATGAAAATTAAAGCAACTCTTTGATCTTGTTTTATTGAAGTGTTCTGATGATACGTGGTGTTTTTTTATGAAAGCGTAGTCTTTAAAGAATGTAACAAAGGTTTTTGCAAGTGATGCAGTAATGAAGTACTGTAACTAAACTAAAATATAACAACTATAGCAACTAAAATTTAAGTGCATATCTTATTCCTGAACCAGAATTAAAAAAATTTCACTAATTCTGCTTTAAGTGGAAGTCTTCTAACCAGGAACTCTTTTTCCCAAAATCTGTCTCTTACCATCTGTTTCAGATTGTTGGTGCTCTCAGTAGATATCAGCCCAACTGGCTGGTCCTTACAGAAGCTGGGGTCCTTTTGCTGCTGCTTCAGGGAAGCACCAGCTCTCAGTATTTGCAATTCTATTTTTGTGGAGTTATTCTATTAATTTGTGGAGTTCTAGTCAAATATGATTAATATCAGTTGATTCATCAGTCTGCTATTCAGAGTAGCAGAAAAACCTTTCTGAAATGAAGGGCTTAAAGTAAACAAATATCTCCATGGCAGTCACATCTCAGAGCCCGATGATCATTTTGGGGTGTCATAAGCATGCATGTAGTGAGAGGGACAGCACTTTGATCCAATGCTGTCAGTGACAGCTGTTTGCATTGCTTGGTTTCAGCTGCTGAAGGTAGTACCTTATATCTGCACATGTATTAATATGCACATTGTATCATACAGATACAAATGTGTTTGCAGATACCCAGTGTGTCATATATTCAGGTAGACATATAGATAGGTATGCATGCTTCCAAGGCTGATTTGAAGCCTGCTAATGCCACTGCAATGACTCATTCATCTTAATGGACTCAGCCATCAAGTTCCTACAGTGAACACCTAGAGCAATAGGACTTACATCAAAGCTCTTTGCACTAGATTGAATGAAACCCATTTTGTATTTTAAGTTCTAAGTCCTGTCTTGCTCTAATATCTATTTTAAGGGGCAGTGCAATTATGCTTCATTCAGTTTCATTCATTGATACAGACTCTTGAAAACTGTGTAACAGGTGGTTACTGTTGCAGATTTATAAATGTTTGAAGGCTTTTTTGCTTGGTTTCAGTAGAAGAGTGGGCAGAGCTGCACTTTGAAGTACATGCACAATTGAATTTATGCAGACAAAATAATTTTTGCAGATAAAAATCATACAAATACCTTTCTTAAGGGACACTATAGTTCTGGGAAACAATTACAGGTAACAGTAATTATTATTCTGCACTTAGAAGTGCTTATTGAGACTGAAGTCTCATTGTGTTGTAACCAGCAATAGTTTGGCATCAAAAGTAGAAGCATGGATCCATTTGTAATTAACGAAAAGCTGGCTCTCATGTGGCTCAGAAGTCATATCCCTGCTAGTTCAGTACGTTGCCTGTTACACACAGTACATTCAACCTCACTCTTTCTTTGAAAGCTGTGTAAGCACAGGGCAGAAACATGTACTTCTGGCATAAAGTTGGTGTGTTCATCTGCACTTCAAAAAAAACCCCAAAAAACTATGGAAATATGCCAGGCATTGAGTTACATGTTGTTACTGCCAATTAGTTTTCAAAATACCAAGAATAATTGAATCCTATTTATGGAATTGGCAAATGTTACTGTTATCTCACTAAACTCATTTAGATAATTCCATCTTTTCTTGGTTTCACTCATATATCATCCATATAATACATCCATTGCATGTGAAATTCATTAAAAACATTCACTCCCTTTGTTTTCAGGGTGCAGCCCAGAATATATTTAGGGCCTGAATTACCAAAAAGGGGAATAATGCAGCTGATGAGATCCCTCCAGCTATAGTCGTTTGAACAATAATATTATAAGCAAATGCAAAGGAAACAAGAATGGGCACAACAGGTCTGCACTCTTTTGTTTTCCTTTATTATTATTATTTTCAGTTGTCCTCCCTCTGGAATAATTTTGGTAATCAGTTTCTCATTCATACTGACTCTTAAAAACTGTTCAAAAAAGACCCTCAGTAGATGGCCAGAAGTGTGTCTAAGCACAGAACAGATGTAATTAACAAAAAGCTGATCCTTCCTGATTCAGAGTAAAGCATAAATGCAGCTGTATAGCTTGTGCAAGAAATGCTATTCCATATTCCTAAAAGCCACTTGCTTTATTGTTCCCCTGGGTCCCACTTCCCAAAGCAGTATCTCATTCCATCAGATAACAGCAAAGCTCATAGTGCCTGCTCCTTATTGCAGACCTCCCAGCTGCATTTTGTGGTCTTTTGGGGATGCTGCTGCAGAGTTTCAGTGTAGCAACTGCACAGTGCTGCATGTGTCCAGGCTAATATCAAGCAGTTGTGCAAACACAGCCACCATAGATGAGCTAACTACAAATCAGTAGCGCTTTCCTGGAAATGAGCCTAGAGATATTTCCTCCTCTTTTGTCTGTCTGACAGCTCACCAGGAGGATGGGGCCAAAGGAAACCTGTCCACTTAATTAGCTTTGTACACTTTTATTGGGCTCTGGCTGTTATGAACACTTTAATTGCTGTTCCCAAGTTCTCTTTCTGCTAATGCCAAAAGAAGCAAGGCGCATGTAAATAGAGTACCCCGAGGAAGTCCAGTAGGTTTAAGCAGCTTTCAGAAAATATCTTTCCTGCCTGAGCTCAAACATTTGCTCCATACCAGATGTACATATTGCTTTTCATGACAAAGAGTAAAACATATTAGATTTGTCATTGGCTTGCTCCATCAAATAGCAATAAGAACACAAAGCTGATACATAAAATATGATCCAGCATGGAGGTGATGCCTGTGGTTCTTGGTAATCACAAGTAGTGGAAATACGAGATTTTTAGTAATACTGGATATTTAATAATACTTCTGGAATGGGAAACATCTTCTTTAGTATTGTTTCCTTTATATTTAGTGTATTTTCCATTTCCATTTTTTAAATATAGAAGTGAAAATGTTTTCTGATAAGAATAATGAATTTCGCTTTGAATTAAAATGGAAATGCTGATGAAAATTCACTGAAGTTGCCTCACAATAAATGAAATCATACTGTAATATATGTAAATAGGGGATAAAGGATTATTCTTGAAGAATAGGTGAATAACATTTTCTGGAGCACAGGACGTTATTTCCAGATGAGGTCTAAGAAACTAAACCATGTCAACATTGGGTGATTACTGAAAAAAACATATGTTTTTCAGAGTTACGGTGCACTTAGATGCTCTGCATATTTGAAAGGGAGCACAGACAATGGTTTCCATGCAATTAAGACCATATAACTGTATTATGTTTCAAGTTCTCTTCTTCTTCTCACCTTTTTAAGTGTTTTCCTGGAATAGCAATTTGATATGGAGAGTTCTGATGTTCAAGAAAGCATCAATCCATTCCTCTGGTTAGAAATGAAGGAATGGGATTTCAAATTTGGTTTATGGGAGGAAAAAAAGTAAGGAAGAATAATCATAGAATCTTTTGAGTTGGATGGGACCCTTAAGGGTCATCTAGTCCAGCTCTCCTGCAGTGAGCAGGGACACCTACAGCTCAGTCAGGTTGCTCACAGCCTGGTCCAACCTGACCTTGAAGGGTCTCCACGGACAGGGCTTCGACCACCTCTCTGGGCAACCTGTGCCAGTGCTTCTCCACTCCTACTGTAAAAAAACTTCTTCCTTATATCCAATACAGTATAACTCCTGAAAGCATGTAAAAAGTTATTGTTACTATTCTTATGTACTGTTGGGGAAAATGGGACAGAGGGAAAAGCAGTGGCAATAAAACCCAGATCTCCAGAGCCTGCTGTTTTCCCCAGGGCCACACTAGCACTAAGTGCTCTGAGTGTGACTCAAAACAGCCATGTATCCTTGCAGCACAGCTCTCTTACTCTCATACAGCATTCCTTCTGCTGGTCACATCTGGCTGCTGAGCGTGCAACAAAAATTCTTTCTTATTTCTTTCAGGTATTCATCTAGTGGTTTAAAAACTCCTCAGAATACTTCAATAAATATGCAACTGCCTTCAAGAGAGACAACCCCTTATTTTAATAACATGGATCAGAAGGACTTGGTCGGATACTCATCTTCAAGGGCCAACTCAGTTCCCATCATCCCGTCTGTAGGCTTGGACGAAGCCTGCATGCAAATGCAAAATGTTTCTGAAGTAACAGGCATCAAATGGTGCAAAAACTCCTATTCAGCTGAACTTGTCAATGTGAGTTCCCCTGTCAGTAATTGTCTTATAGCAGAACAACACGAAGTGAAAATATTGCTAGAAACTGTGCAGGAGCAGATTCGGATTCTGACTGATGCGAGGAGGTCGGAGGACTTCGAACTGACGAGCGTAGACGCGGAGAGCAGCGCAAGCGAGAACACCGCGTTCCTGCCTATGAGCCCTATGGCCAAGGCAGATCGAGAGGCACAATTTGTCTTAAAAAGTGAAACACAAAGAGACTCAGCATTGACCAAGTGACTTTGTGTGGGGGTCACAGGAGGGGGAATAAGAGATCTGTGCATTCGATGCTTTGCTAAACCGGAAAGGAGGAAATTAAATACAAATTATTTATATGCATTAATTTAAGAGCATCTACTTAGAAGAAACCAAATAGTCAATCGCCCTCATATCATAGTGTTTTTTAACAAAATATTTTTTTAAAGGAAAGAAAAGTTCCAGGAGGGATAAGGCGTACATCAGGTGCTTTCTAGGCAGGATTATACATACAGTTTCAGTTCAAGAGTATTTTAACACTGTCCTGTTTGGCTGTCAGAAGGCATAGGCTATGCATCCTATTTTCAATAAAGGCCAAGACCGTTCTTAGAACCATTCTTGGTTTCAGGGCAGCGCTGCAGTGAATGCTGGCCAGGGGTGCAAGTTCCAAAGCCCTAGCACAGACCCAGTCCCCCCTGCTCTCAGTTCCAGGTTCATACTGAGGGAGGAGGCACACAAACGTCTACTTCTTGGCACTAACTGTGGAATGACCGCAAATCCTTAATTGAGCCAAATGTTTGACTCTCTACCTTACTTGAGTGTGTCAGTCAGCTCAAGAAGGTCAGTGGAAACTTTTAGGAGCTTTGGGTCAGGCCAAGCCTGGACAGGGATTGGGGCCTCTGGAGCTGCAGTGGCCCTGTGGCTGCTCCATCTTCTGAGCTTTGTCCATCAGAGCTTCTTGGTTGGAGGAGGGGGAAGAAAAAGGGAAACTCAAAGTGCAGAAGCATGCACTATGGCAGGTTTGGGTTGGTTTAGTTTTTAAGAGTGGGAATGTAAACTCTGCTGTTCTTTACTGATCCCTAAACATTTCTAAATTGTTATACTTTGAAGGCATTTGTACGCTCTCAAGGAGCACTTCTGAGTGTGTGTGTATGTTTTTAAACTTATTTTTATTATGGGTTATTCAGAGGTGAGTCTGGGAGATCCAACATGATCAGAGGCCAGCTGCTAGGTGTCCATGCTGCCCTAATTTGGTCCCACTCTCAGTTCTCTGGTCACTTTAATTGTGGCTTTGGCTTGTGAGCTTTAAAGCTCCAACCCTGCAGATAGCTCAGTATGGGCAGACCCAGGAGCATGCACACAGCTGATTCTGATGGGGCTCTACATGAGCGGATGGTTTCCAGCAAATCAATCCCTGCTGCCTTAGAAAAGGCCTTAGAGAAAAAATGTCATTTCCTGGTTACAGTATCCCAATCATATTATAAGCAGTTTTTTGTATTTGCTTTCATTTGAGTCCCTCTTCCTCCCAATAAACTGTAACATAATATGCCAATAATGCAATGAATTGGGTTCAATGGCTCACATGTTACTGTTTTCATTGTTATTAAAATATCTGCTTATTTGTGGGGAAAAAGAATATGAACTATAATAAATAATTACCAAATAGCCTTCCCTGATAATGTCAGAAGATTGATTTTAAAAAATTACCATATATACAGAATGTATTAAAATATTATTTGCAGCAAATTAATTGTTAAATTTATTAGATGTGCCCCAGACTTTCCAGTTCACAAGTCTCAAGACTTCCCAAAATAGCACAATCGGTCACACAGTGCTGTTGTATGTTTAGTCAGAATAAAGCAATATTTTAACCTCTGTCAAGTAAATTTGAAAAAGAAATGCTGAAGATGTATGTCATTTATTTTGTGCCTAGCTGAGGCATTAAAAAAAAAATCCTCTTCACAAATCTTCATTCAACAAGTCTTACTTTGGTTTTCTTTTCTTTTTTCTTTTTTCTTTTTTGGTTGTGTGTGTTTTGTTGTTTTGTTTTGGCTCTTTTTTTTTTTTTAAGATGATGAAATTGTCTTGTTTACAGAACTTTCTATGGCTGTAATCTTTGCCGTGTGTTTTCAATAAAAGTCTCTTTGAGGGCAAATTATGCTTTATGCCCAGGATGGAGCATGCCTCATTCAGACTCCTTCCTCAAAAGATGCAGAGCTCTTATCGTAGCAGGAGGATGAGGCTGTAGGCTCGGATCCCCACAAG
This sequence comes from Numida meleagris, assembly GCF_002078875.1. Classification (NCBI taxonomy): domain Eukaryota; kingdom Metazoa; phylum Chordata; class Aves; order Galliformes; family Numididae; genus Numida; species Numida meleagris. The sequence continues at coordinate 25,693,689 of NC_034413.1, forward strand.
AAGTGGTCCCTCCATGCCATGTTTCTGCACTACGTAGTGGCTAGGCACAATCTCTCTGGGCTGAGTTGTCTGTGCTGGCATGGCACAAAACTCACACCAGATAAACCTCTGGAAGATGAACTGTGTTAAGTGGGGCTCAGCTGCACATCAGCACAGTTGTGTGACTTCTCTGTTAACACCATTTGTATCCTGCCAGCTCAGGACATAAGCCAAGCGAGCATGCATCTACCCATAAGTAAGTATACCTGTAGTTTAAAACATGGCTTCTACATAAAGCTCTGATTCAATAATTTGTGAAGCATGCTCACAATTAATTGTTCACCATTAATTTCATCAAGAAATGGTATATCTGCAGTAAAATGCAAAATCTTTCGCAAACTGCTCTATCAGCACTAAATCCTTTCAATCCAGCTGTAAGGCCTACTTGCCCCCAGATCATACCAAACTGTGCAAACTCTCTTCAGGCAATGTATTGGAAACACACTGCAGGATTTCTGTTGAAGAAAGAACTACATCATAAGCAATGCCTTTATTGAGAGAATGTGTTCACTTAGCACCCCCAAAAGACCCAGAAAGAGGGTAAGAGCAATGTACTTTAATACAATGAAATGTCTGACTGAATGACTGATGGAGATCTGAAATGGTGAGGATACCTTCAGTTCATGTTAGAGATGCGATCTTGTATTCAGCAAAGGATGTGTGACTGTTATATGTTAACTGTTTTATTCAGTTTTCAGCATGTTTGAATAGAGAGACGTTAATATTAACCATATGACAGACTAGTGTATTATTTGTTAAGAGTAGCACTTCAAATCCTATTGAAACTGTCATTGTTTACAGAGGAAAAGAAAATGATTTTCAAACATTGAAACAGGTGAACTTAAAGTGATTTGTGTGTTTCTCTAATGCAATTATTTTCCCCCATGGACCCTCCTATTTTACAGTGAATGGAACAACATTTTCTCTGAGGTCTCGCAATTAGGTATGTAGAGGACACAAAAGATTCCATAAAGTTGCACTGAACCAACTGAAATGGTAGGCCGAATTTTGCTTTGTTTCTGAATCTAATGATCCCACTGAACTCAGTGGATCAGAAGGGATGCAAAACAGTTTCTTCCTAATATGGCATCTATTACCCTTGGAAAGAGACTGTAATCTCCTTAAAAGAGTCTCTGAACTCCAACATTTACCTGTAACATAATTAAAAATAACATCAGACCTATGAAGTTTGAGTGTTATCTAGGGTGAAAATTTACATGCAGAGTACTACGCTGAAATAAACTGAGAGAACAGCTAGTTAAATGAAGCTGAACTTTCTCTGAACTGAACAAGGAAACCTTGCATCTCTTCAGCATAATGCTGTGGAGCAGAGCAGAATTGTAAGAGAAAAGCGTATCTCATTTGTTTTTGTTTTTTTTTTTTTCATTTTGACATTTTGCTTCTGAATAGAATTTCTTCAGAACAGTTCAAATAACTCTAAAAAGCAGTAGAATGATCCCAATATTTGAAGTAGGAAATGTGGGTGAGTATGGGCACATCTCATGGTGTTAAGCACTAAAAAACTTCAATACATCCACTATCCAAAGCTGAAACTGAATTCTTGAAGGATGATGTTTCAATGAACAAATATATCAGTGAAGAAAGAGCTCTTCAACATGCTTTTAGCATCTAGTCACCTGCCAAGCTCTCAGCTGATGTACCCAGTGCAATAATGATATATTAACAGAGGATCATATCCCAAATATTTTCTACTCTATATCCAATAGAGTGTCACAAATGCTAGTAGTCTGTCACAAGATGTAAGGACTGCTACACTGATACATGGAGCTATCTTTATTCTGCTGATGAAAATTGTGCTCATAGCGGTACGCAAAGCCCTGTGTGAAATACAGTGCCAGGCTCGTTAGATGAGTGCCTGGTTGCCAGGACTATCTTTTTACAGGGGCTGAGTATCACTGACTGGGCTCCAAAAGCAGTTAACTTAGCACCACTTAAATGTGGTTAATTCAAATATTATTCATCAAGATCCTCTGAAGCTTCTCGTTTACGTTTTGTAAAACCAATGAGACTATGGCAGGTGCTAGCATGTACCTGCTCCTGAATCAAAATGTTCAAACAGATAATTCATGTCTATTTATCTTTTAGGGAGAGACAAAAGTTCAGATTCCTCTTCCCAATTCATCCCCAGCTACCCTAAGTCTAATTTTGGACATTACTTGAACTCTTAAAGGATATTATGAGAATAAATACCAAAGAAGAACTCTGTCAGAGTCCTAGCTGCAGCAAATGAAATTAAAGCTTGAAGGAAGAGGCCCAGAATAAAAACTTGTTTTTAAATGCCATAATTATAAATTTCCTTTCAATGAAGTGTAATTTCCCTGGAAACTTTTTTTCACTTGGGAAAACAATGAGTTTATATGACTGATTTGTTATCTTGGCATAAATTTAAAATTTTCAAGGAGACTGGGAAAAAGTAAATACTATAGAGTAACATAGTTCTTGCTGAAAGTATAAGGGGATGCAGACTTTTTTCCTTTTATGCTGTATTATTACTGTAAGTTGACAGTAAGATTATGATCCCTTTGTTCTGATGTCTACTCACAAGAAAACAACCAGGATACTCAGTTTTCAGGTTTTAGGTTTCTTAGCACTTCCAAATCACAATTATCAAGCTGAATTTTTGTATTTTAAGTAGCAAAGTTCATATATGAGATAAAAATGACAGCTATTATAACTTTAATCTTATTACGAGGGGGAAGCAGCCATTGTATGCTGTGCAGCATAAAGGTGCTTTCATCTTCATAGTGACACTTAAATAAGCTGTTTATCTGTTGAAACTGCTAAAAAAAAATACTACTTGAATTTAATTGACCATGTTAATAATATTTGAGAAAAGGAAAACTAGCAGAAATTCCTAAACTTTTTAAAGTTTTGTTTTCAATTGGAACAAATGTTTTGATTCATTGTTACCATAGCAATGTCTTCAATGTCTCCTATAGGGACCCAACACTGAGGCTGCATTGATGAGATGCTTACTCTTATTTCCTTGAAAAGATTTAGCTCCATCCTCCTTGGACAGCAGTCCTATGAATAGGGAGCGATCTCCTGATACTCTATGGCTGTTCTTGTGAAACTTTTCCCAAATGAAAAATAAGCTAAAATCGCAGCAGCACAACCTACAGGTTGGTTGGGTTTGGGTTTTTTTGTTATTTTTTTTTCTACAAAGGAACTACTATTATATTTTATAAATATAATGAAGAGCTTTTTATTGGTGACTGAAGAATGTAAATAAAGTACGGGACATGAAAGTGGCAGGGATATTCTGCATTTATACTATAGCTTTTAGTAAGAAATTCTAAAAGTAACGTTTCTCTAGCACCACCAGGAGCAGACCCACATGGAATTTATATTTCATTTTTCCTTAATGTTGCCCATGGTCTGTAACACATCCCTGTACTGACCAGGTATCTTGTCCTTTTTCCTTGCTCCTGAATTGCTAGTCCCACTTCTGTCTCATAGCCTCAGACATCACTGGAGTTGCAGTAGTTCAGCATTTTTATTCATGTTCGATTTTACCCTCAGAATCAAGACTATAACTTGTAACCTAACTTTTGGGACAGTAGGGAGGTCTAATGAGTAAATTTAAGATCCAAACCTTCAAAATCTGTGAGTAGTCCTAGCAAGAGAGTGTCCCTGAAAGCAGGATTTGTGCTGGCTGTTCTGTGGGGTGCTTCCCTGCCCTTCCACACAGTTATAGCTTAGCAGTTCCAGTCACAGAGCCTACAATTCTCTTCAGGTTTCCTTGTCCATACATTAAATCCCACTGCTCGTAGGCATATAACACAAGGTACTACTGCTTGTCTAACCTGGATATATATATATATAGCCAAAAGTAAACACAAAGAACAGACGCAGGTTGGGCAAAGCCAGCATTTTCTTTTTTCCAGTGGCTCCTTGATAACTCAATTTTTTTGAAATACAGAGGATTTTGTTTCACGTCCACTGGTGTTTTCCCATGAATTAATGTCTTGACCACTTGTGTGATGTTGCCTATGAAGTGGTGTGATGCTGTGATTTGTGGACAGCACATGTTCTGGGATGAGGAGGAGTGTGAGTCAGAGCAGACTCTCTGACTCCTGCAGAGAACCAAAGACCAGAAGATATCTGAAATGATGCTTCAAGTAAGGCTTTGAGTTGCTGATTCATACTAAAGTGTCTCTGAAGGTTAAGACCCCTAGCATGCATTACATTAAATAATGTAAGTTATACCAACATTTATAAAACAATCGGAAGAGTTATGTATAGTGCATACTGTTTTAACTACATCTCATTTTGAAGGAATACGGAACACGATCTCTTAGTTGTGAAAATATTTGGAAATGAAGAATACAAATTACAGGGCAAGAATAGGAAAAAAAGTATTAAGGTTAATATCCTACTGTTTCTAAATAGGTAGAGAACCTCTCATTGTTGTGGCACAGCTTTTCCCACAGGAGGAGGCACGGATTTTGAGTTGTGTGAGGATACAACATCTGAGGAGCTTTCCTCGCTTTCATTTCTTTCTGAGATCTCTCTCATGTAAGTAAAGCTGTAGTCATCAGCACTAATTCAAATTTTTTCTAGTAAGAGATTTCCAGATTTTGAAATTCTTTCAAGTGTTGAATTTTGGAGGCTTCTGAGGACTTGGTTTGAACTGACCTGTTATTCACAACAACTTCTCTGGATCAATCCAAGCAGAAATTTTTCTGACCATTAGGATAACTTCTGAATAGTGTTAAAGCAGTTTGATTCCAGCTAACATCATTTTTTATACTTCATTCTATATTCTCTTTGATTATTGCATAAGTGAAGCTGCTTCCAAAGTTGTCTTAGAGTTGTCCACATAGATCAGGTTTTAGGAAGTAACTTGTTCTGATCCTGTAACTTCAGTTCTGACCTTAATGTGTTCCTATTACAGAACAGATCTGGGTTTTGCAGTCCAAAATCATGTATGTGTACAAGCAAAAAATTTCCTTATATTTTCTGCAGCAATCTTATGCATTAGAATCCAAGCACAGATGGTGTGAGAGCGCCAGGTTGATCTTTCACATTATCTGTTTTGTTTGCCTTTTAAATATAATCTTCAACACTGCTTCTCTGTATTTTGTATAGAGAAGTGAAGGTAAATTCAGCCTGTCTGCGTTTTCATCTCAGCTAACTATGGCAGCTTTTCTTCCAAAGCTGCCCAGGAGACTAGTTCTTTAAAATTCTGACTTCAGAGGAAGAATTGATACCCCCACAGGTGAGGATTATTCTGAGCAGGTTTTGACTATATGTGTGCTTATCTACCCTTTCTTTCATCCTAACAGACTTACTTTCTTCCAAGTAAAATGCTGAAAACATATAAAACAATACGAACAGTGAAGCAAAGTTAAGACAAGCGATGTGTTCTGCCTTCTCAGCAGAGGGGATAGGGGCTGAAATAAGGGCTAACTACCAAAAACCTTCCCACTAGTATGATATTTTCACACATTGGTGATGCCAAAATGGCTCTGTATGGTTTGGTCAGGTATAGCTGACCAAAATACTATGTTTGTAAACTGGTTCAATGGTTTGTAGTATCTCAAAATAGATTTTTTCCAGCACCTAGGGATAGCAGTTCAGGTTCATTCAAATAGCAGTTGTTAACAGGCATCAGTGGCACCACAGTGCTGGTACTACATGAAGCCCCTCATCGTTTGCTGGCAGACACAGCAGAGCAGTCCTTGCCCCAGCCCTGTAGGCAGTTCTCTGTGCCAAGCCCAGGGTACCACAGCACCCTGCAGGCTATACCCCTGGTCAGGTGAAGAATAAAAGCTGCCCTTCACAGTGCAGAAGGCATCCTAGGCTAAGCAGGAGCATCTGTCTCAAATGGAGACAAAAGGGTGACTTGGGAAAAAGTATAAATCCCTTTAAAAAAGGGGGGGGGGGGGCTTTAACTCTGTAGAGATTAGCCACAAAGCTGGGTTTTCATTTCGGTTTCTCCACTAAGTAGAAGCAGTCCTGTGTTTATACTAATGTAAAACCATTTCTAGGTGGCTTCAGAGAATAAGGAGAACGCATCACTGTGCAAACACTGTGCTCCAAGGAGATACCAGAGCTTCTGGGCAACTTTCCTTCTTTGCAGGGAAGATCTGGTTGCAGCACTTTGTCTGCTTTCATCAAGTAGTTCACAGAAGTGCTAGCAGTACCCTGCACTGCTCGCTTGCTGTCTGCAGCTGCAATCCTGAGCAAGTAACTATACTGAAAGCACTTAGAGATGGAATGGAGGTAATGGAGACATGGTTTGCTGTTCACTGTGAATATCCAGCTTGGACAGTTGGAATAACTGCAAAGGAAGAACTGCCTTTGCAAATCATGTGCCTGATACACTGTCTAAATTGTATTTCAGCCCTCACTGTTTAGTGAACAAGGACATTAAGATGCCCACAAATGGAAGTGGAATGATTGATTCCCAGAAATAGTTTTAATAGCCACTAATGCAGTTTTTCAGACTTTTTGCTGAACACTAGCCAAGTAATCGGGATTCATTTAAACAGATTAACTTTTATTGTAGAGTTATACCTGACTGCCTACTTTACTTTATTGACCACCAGATCTTTTCCATATCACATGAATTTTTGTTTACCTTAAAGCTGATCTGTGGATATGCATGGAACAGCAGCTAGTGTGGACATGAAGTCTGAGCATTCCTAGTACTTAGGGTGAGTCTTGTGAAAACTTTTTAGCAGCCAAAAGTCTTGAGCCATTCACTGACATAAGACAACTAAAATATCAGCAAAATTGATTCTGCTGTCTATAAAATCACCAATGAACACTTGACTTGGATTTGGGGCTTCTGAATAATATATACATATGTAACACTACATACACAAACTTTTTTAGAACACAAAAATGAGTGTTCCAGCTTAAAGTTAGTTCATCTAAATAGATGGAGAGAGTATCTACTTAACCACATAGCCTAAACACATTGAAGAAGGGGGAAAAAGCTGTCTATTTTCAACTGTGTTTATTTTTTCACCAGTAAAAATAAAAAGAGAAGAAAAATAATCATAGTGCCTATGACAAAGATTGTGTTTCAAGGAGTGTGCAATGTATACCACTATTGTTTTGACTGCAAATGAAAACTGCTTTTAAACTGAGTGTGGTTCAAGAGAAATTACCATAGAAAAACTGTCACGCAGCATTCCAGGAAATGTTTTGGTTCAGTATGTTTGGCCTCCGTTTTTGTGGAGCTGTACATTCCTGTCCATGGTTTTAAAGGATAAAAAAAGAACTGATTTCAGAATCAATGTGTATTTTGACTCATTTTTATATTTCTGATGCCCAGACTGGTTTATGCATGTGTGTAAACAAAGGTGAGCAGTGTCATTTTCCCACCTAGTGTCACAAGTGAGTTTTGTTGTGTGTTATTGAGTTCAGTCACTTTTTCCTTACTGAAGCAGTATTTTCCTGCTGTTATCAGTGATCATTTCTCTCCAAACAGAGTTTCCATTTGTTAGAAAAACCACAGAGAGGGACAAGACCGATCTGTCTGAAGATGAAAGCCTTCTCATCTCAGCCTTTCTAGCAGGAGGACCAGCTGGGATTAGCAGGGTTGAGGTGGTGAGGCCCAGGGGTCCCTCACATCTCTGCACCCACATGGTACATATATATAGAGCTCAAGTCTTCAGCTGTTGAAGTCTATCTTTCCAGTTTCACCTACAAGTCTCTCAGCTTTAGGCACCCAAAATGGAGCAGGTAGAAGGTGTCAGAACAACACATTCACAGGGATAATTAACTGAGAAAAGAGCCAGAGTTGGCAATATCTTTAGTTCTGGAGTCCAAGCAAAAAGAAAAAAAAAAAAAAGCATGTTCTTTGCAAAATGATTTTTCATCTTAACACAGCGGTGCATGAGAAAAAAGAAAAGAGCAAATCTTAAAGCAGCTTATTTTTGGAAAGCAGAATGTCGACATCTCCAGCCAGGTCTGCAGAAGAGTGGCAGCAGACAAATTGTTCTTCCCTCCTGACCAGCCAGCAGCTTGGCCTCTCAAGAGGGTGGTCAATACTGTCCCCTTGGCAGGATGCTGAGGAACATCCCGGCAGTGACCATGTAGATGTGGCAAAATGTCAGTGTCGGCCATCCAGCCTGGGTGGTGGCACCTCCCACACTGTGCAGACAGCTGCATTTCAGGTTACACTATCACATGCCCCCATGCTAGTTTGGGCTGAACTGCTTGGAGTCGAGAGTACTCATCATCCAGAACCCAAAGGGACTTACGTTCTTCAAAGTAAGTTCCTCCAAAGATTTCCCCTAGTACTTGCCAGTTAGCCTCAGGTCAAAGCCTGGAGCTGCCTTGCTCCCTGCAGCTGCCAGCTCCCCTGGCCTTGCACCAAACAGCATAACTCCCACTGAGAGCCAATGGGAGACGTGCCAGGGCTGGGGGGCAGCATGGCCACAGCCCTGTGAAATATGGGGATACTAGGCCACATCTTGGTTCTCTGCCACTCAGGCTCACTTTAAACCCCGCCACATAGCTCCCAGACATCACCTTGCAGAGCCCCACTTTCCTGGCTAGCTCTTAGGTCTTTTTTTTTTTAATGTCTCAGAATATCTGTCTGGATCTGTCACTTGGCTTTTGCTAATGCATTGTTTTTACTTGAAATCTGTCTTACTTTAAAGATGCTAGTTCAAATGCTTTTGAACACACTGACTTAAAAAAAAATAGCAGGAAAATGCTCTGCTTGCAAAGCTGCTCTTCCAAGTGCCCCATTTCCTTGGGCACAGGTACTGTGATGCTGAATCCCATTGGTCTAAAAGGTTTTTCCTCTTTCCCAGGGTTAAGGAGAAAGCAATGCTTCCTAAGGTAAGGCTCCTACATCAACACACATACTTGGCCTGACAAAAAGGGCAACCAGGTTTTTGGGTTTTTTTTTTTTTCCTGTTTGTTTGCTTTAATATTCTCCCTCCTCCTTCAGTGCTGGATATTATCTGTTATCTAATTGTTCTATGGCACAGTGCACAGTAACCAACTTTATTAGATTGCTAAGGGACTAGTGTGTTAGAGTACAACAGTCATAGCTCTCTCTGTCACTGTTCAGAGTAAACACTTCACCTGATTATTGCAGAAGTGTACCTATTTGGCAAGAAAGGATATCCTTTGTTTTCCTTTCAGTCAAGAGTAAATTACAAGTTACTTGTCTGCTACTTTCAAAAACTGAAAAATATGGAGTTTCTATAGAATGTGGTTTATATCATAATAGGCAGTACAGTCAGACCAACCAATGAAACAGCCTGTACACAGAGGATCTGTGCTGATTTTCAAGTGTGCAACTTGAAATGTAAGAAATAGGAAAGTAATGAAGAGTGGCTCATGAAATTCCCATTAAGAGTCATGTTTGATACTTGACTAACATTTCATGTGCTTTTGAAATTCTATTTGTGGATGTTAAAGACACATTAATTACAACTGCTTTGTGAAGTAAGTATTATACAGCTTCAGAAATTCCTGTGACGGTCTGCATCCTAATAATTCACACCACTTTGCTTAGTATAAGGATAGGTAGTAGCAGATATAATTGCCTTTGACCAGTTTTCAGGTCACCCAAGAAATACATTGTTCAAAGTCCAGTAACAAAAAAAGGAATAGCTTACCCCTTTTTCAAGGATCAGAGCCTGCTAGAAACTCCCCCCTCCCAAAGAGATGATTTCTAAGTAGAGATGTTTCTCTTTCAGCTGCCAGCCCTTAAATGAGGTTAGGTGAATTGCTTGCACCTGTGCTCCCATGGTTGGCCATGTCCCTTCACCAGGTGTTCCATCACTGGTTCAGGCCGTGGCTTAATGATTCCCATACATTTAGGCAGTCATCTGCAGAACAGCTTTCCTCAAACTATTTGAATCCTTTAATTCATACTCTTCACTGATTCATAGCAAGCTGCAAAAAAATTACCTCTCTACATTTAAAGCTATGTCTACTGCTAACATTAAACACTGAAGTTAATTGCCAGCAAAATCCTTGCAGAAACATCATTGGTACTCTGCAAAATAAGAATGTCTTATTGGAAGCACCAGTTTTGCCAGGAGTTGGTGAGAGTATGCAGACAGACGAAATGAAGTGTTTGGTTACTTGCAAAATGTCCTCCCACACCAGCACAGCTGAAGACTCAAAGGTAATTGTGAAGCTATTTTGTTTCAAGGGTGGCACTTCTCCCTCAAATGAAGGTGTACTTAATAATTCAGTAATATTTGAATACTGCATTTGTTTCTGCATGCTGGATGTTTACTTGAGTAGAAGAGTTGCTCTCTTATTCTTCAGTAGTGTGGTGAGATATAAAATTCCATGTGGGCAGGCAGCAAAAGAGCAACAAGCCATGAAACTTTAATTTCACTCTTTTCTGGAGTTTTTGGCTTTTTTCAATCTTTATTGTTATTCACAAGCACTGTTATAGTAATACATACACAAGCATGAAGACGCAAGAGGGTGTGATAGTTCAGGAGGTTTTTGTTGTTTGCAGCAAAGGAAGAGTGAAGGAAGCCAAGGTCAGAAGAAAAGGTAGGTCTCACCTAAGCTCAAGACAGATTTCAGGAAATCTGTATGCTAGGTGTTAATACAGTCTTCAAGAGTAAGCTCTTGGTAAACTTTCTCCACATTCAGATGGAGCTAGTTCAATCCCGGTGAGTATGGAGGAGCTACATGGAAAACCAGGTGAAGGAATATTCTCTGAAAATAAAATGCTTTGTCTTTTTTTTTGGGGGGGGGGAATTATTTACCATTGAAAAATGGTGGCTACAAGCAGAAATGTTGTGCAGTATAATTACATGAAATCAAAAAGGGAGATGGGTTTGCAGATAAGGCATGTGATATTTGGTGCCCAAATGTGTCTCTTAACTAATCAACCTGACAAGTGGCTTGAACTAGGTGTGGTGGATTAAATAGATTGACTATTCCATTTTAAAGGTGATATTCTCTAGCAGAGTTTATTTCTTTATAAGGAAGTAAGATAGCTAGAAAAGAGTTATGCAGTTAAAGAGATTTTCCATCTCCTACTCATGAAATCAGGCTGGAGAAAGGCAAATGGGGTTAACTTTAAAGGCTAACATAGGAAAAAAAAATGTCAAACTTTTTAAAACAGGTTTCCGATAGCCTGGGATGGTAGATTACCATTCTACAGTCAGGTTGATTATTGCAAGCATATGTGTGCCTGTCTTGCTCCAATTCATCTCAGCTGTAACCTGTAAAAAGAGCTGTAATCTCTCCTCACTATTTGTCTTCATTCAGAAAAATTCTCAAATGCAGTGGTCTTGGGGTGGAGGGAATAAAGCTCCCCTGCAGCAGCTAATACAATACTGTACAATTGCATTATTTCTCCCTGCTTCTTTTTGGTATCTTACAGAAAATCTCTGGTTGACCTTCTCAAGGTTTCTCCTATGGTAACTCATGCTCTAGTTATTTTTCTGTGTCACAGTTGATAGTTTGCTGCTGTTCTTCTAAAAATAGTATTGCTATTCCAGACTCTGTGTTACACCAGGGATAACAGAAATTAGTTATTTAAGATTTTTTTTCTGTTTATTTTTTAAAAAGTCATTATGGTATCAGTCAAGTCCCTAGGAAATTTGGAGAGCCTGAAGTTGGTTCTGATCACAGAAAGCTGCATTGGGTGGAGGTGTCTGCAGGGGTGACAGGGCCCCATCCTGGGAGATACCAGGGCACAGGGACCAGCCTGTTGATTGTGTGAAATCACTTATTTGACCTTCAACAGTGAGAATGGTTCTCCTCTGAGTAATTGCTCTTCAGGGAGCTGATGTTGTGGCAGCAGTATGCTGTAGAAAAATATTATGGCAAACCACAGTTTATGGATGGCAACTGTTCTCCTTACAGTTAGCAGTTTAAGGGACATGTGAAGCTGATGTGCATAATGGATGACCACAGTGGATGAGACCTGACTGATTTAGGAGCCAGACAAGCCCTATGTCTAGCAGGGAAATAGGAAGAAAGGAAGCTCTTGATTTTCTGTTTGATGTGTGTTTGCTCTGTGATCTTTCTACAGCACTGCAGAGAGTCAGTGCTTTTGGTAAAAGCTATTTGTTAACAATCTGTATTTTACCATTTGGTGTAACAATTTCTTGACCTTGCTTCCATAGTATGTGCCTTGCTCTGGGAGCTTGCTCTGTTTGAATTGAATAGTGTTTATTGATTTATTAGTGATACTTATTACTGTAAATGTAGACCAGCAAGAGATGATTTTTTTATTTCAAATAAAATGGGTCTTTTATTCCTACCTAGTTAGTTGAGCCAGTATAGATTAAGTTCTCTAACGTAGCTTTTCCCCTCTATAGATCTGATGGATTCATCGTTCTTAGAAAGCTATTGCTAATTATTATTACTATGCTGGGCTATTAATTTCTTTCCGCAAGAAGTTACTATTTTTATGTGGCTGCAATAGCCTGAAGTAATTACAATCCTAGTGTTACTTGGGGCCATGTGGTTTACTGCTCTTCTGAAATTTACTGCTTCTGCTTATATTTTCCAAATACTGGGAAGGCATAACAGTGAGGAGAGGGAATTTCAGTGAGTACAATCAAGGCAATAACTGAGGATACCCTAACAAGCCAGTGTTCCTTTTTACCTATATAATCACACTGGGGTATTCCCATGTCTATTTGAGAAGAAGAAAGGGGGCGCTATTATTATGTTGTTATAGGTTTCTTTTAGATGCTACAGATCATAAGCCATTTACTGTATCTGGCTGATGAAAGAAAAAAGAGATGATGAAGGATTTACTGCACATTTGAAGTCAATAAGGCTTCTCAGATTTCAGAATTCACAATGTCAAAGGCTGAATTTCTCTTGTTCGTGTTAGAATTAAAAATTATTAAGTCACTATTGTGTGTAAGAAGCTGTGTTACTGAAAAATGGAAACTCTTACAGAAATACTTGCTATTGTCTAATAATTTGCTTCTGAGGTGTATTAAAAGTCTACTTCATGACATGTATGAGAGGGGGAATAGGAAGAAGTGGAAAAAGGCATTTCTTAACTGAGAGAGTTATGGAAGATATGACATGAAACGAAGAAGGAGAGAATTTCATTATGTGTGGGCTAAATATTCCTTTAATCAAGGAGATGCTTTAAGTAGCCAGTTTAATAATCATTGTCATCAACTTCATCAGAATGATTGAAATCATCATTACTTTAGCAACTGATTATCAAGAGCTTGATGTGGTCTTTCAACTGATGCTGAAGCTGCTCATTAGAAAAGTGTTGAAGGTGTCTGACAGTACCTGTGCATAATCTACCCTGACATTTTTGCTGAGTTTTGCTAGAGTGTGTGTATTTTTCCGTAGATTAAGCTTTGCTCAATGTAATTCAAAATAATTACTATTTTTTACTAGGAACATCTAACTGTTTAGGTATAGAGCTTATGATAAAAGCAGAGAGTACAGAAATCCGTTTTCTTGCTTCTTAGGCTTTATAACGAGGGGCAAAATATCGTTATTTAAACACAATTAAAATACGTGTTCATCTCACTTGTCTCCAGGGCAAGTCTCAAAAGACTCAGCTGAAACCAAGAGAACTACAGCTGTGCCAGGAGTAAAGGGAAGTGGAAGATCAGACAACCTGCTCTCATTCCATTTGTTTCTGATTACAGGCTCTCCCACTTCTTATAGAAAAAAAAATATATATTGAGTAAAAGGTTGATATATTATCCAAGAAGTAATGTTTAAATAATCTGCTTGTGATTTTAGGGGTCTGCTGTTTGACCAGGGTGCCCCTCCTGGCACAGGCAGAAAAACCTGAACCCAAAAAGAGAATAAGTGGGAAAGCTGAGAGACATATTTGATTTCAGGAACACAAAAACCCTAATTAAACTTTGCAACTAGGGGACATCTCGGCCATAAAATAATCAAAAGAAGGGATTGAAGTTCCCGAAGGATAACAAAAAAAAAAAAAAGAAAAAAAATTAAATTTAAACAAAACAATATATGCCTGAGTGGACAAGCTGATCTGAGGTCAGACAGAAAAACAATATTCAGTGAGATCAACAAAATGGTAGTCTGTTTGGAAGTTAGGTATGAGGATACCTGTCTGGAATAAGAAAATAAATTGATTAGAAATGTGATTAATAAGGAGCACGCTCCTGTGGTGTGTGGGGAAAGCTTCCTATATTTCCTCTAGATAACTTGGAGTGGGCTGTAAGACACAAACAACAGCAAAGCCTTAAGGTTTAAGATGCATAGAAGTAATTTTTGAGAAGAAACTAACCATAAACTAACAAAGAATTGGGGAACGTACTCAAGATGCAGATGCTGGCAGACAAATCAGCAAACAATTTCTCAAGTCTCTTGAATCATCCAGGTCTTACTCTGGATTCTTGATAGGGGTTAATTGTTCTGACAAAATTAAAATGAAAGCCAAAGAAATTGGCCTAAAATTTCAAGCATACAGGAAAAACAAACAGTTCTTAGTTCTTAGCGAAGATCTGCAATCCAGGCATGGCGATTTCTTGCACAAAATTAGTAAGTCTTATCTGTGTTCAGAAAGATATTGGGGAAAGGAAGCCAAGGATGTTTTTGTGATTTTGTAGTAAGCACCATAGGAAAGACGATCATTCCAGGCAGCAGCCTTCCCAAAGAAGCAGCAAATGCAAGTAACAAAAAGTTAGCAATGCAGAAAGAAATGCACAGAGGGACCAGGATTTTAATTTGGTTTCTGAATGTACAAAGAAACATGAGTCTGAAACTAAAGAAAACATTTTAATTATCTTCACGGTTTGCAAACTGAATGTAATGATGTGCTGGACTGAGGAAGAAGTGGCAAGGAAAGGAGAATCTGTGAATGTGAGGGAGGCAAGGATAAAGGATTTAGAAGTGTTCCTAGACCGGGGAACAAGAAATGGCTCCTTGCCTCACTTCTAATGCTGGGAACCATGTACTTATTTTGCCATCTTGAAGTCCCAAGCAGTCTCTCACATATATAATGTGGCATGTACTGATTTAACAATCTTCTCATTTGGGAATAGGAATACTTACGTCAATCCTGCTACACAATCGATTCATACAATGTACTTATTTAAGATTTATATTGCAAGCTCTCCTGCTGCCCTTCTTAGCCCCAGCAAGATGGCCCTCCAATACTCCCTCCTCTCTGCCCCTTGAAAAGAAAAGCAAGCCAACAAAAATTCTGTATCAGCAATGACTGTTTTCAGCCCTATGGGGCTGCTCTGTGTGCACCTTGTACCTTGGTCCTGGGGTGACCCTGCTGCTAAAACAGCTGCTTCTGTGGCTGCCAGCAGAGCTGTTCTTTCATTACATTATTGTGAATCAGACTTGTTACTGCTCATGTGTAAAAGAGTATGAACAAATTTCCATTTCAGTCTTTGGCCAGATAGTCTTTAGTATCAAAGAAGTGTTCCTGTTCTAGCTGCTACTTAAAAATGAATGCTGAAATTTTATTCTTATTGCTCCGTATCTATAACATTTTTTTCATCCTACAGCTTACTTTTGCTTCCTAATCTGCAGGTGAGCTTTTGGACTGACACTCTCTACTTCCCAGTGAGATGTAGCTGTCTGTGCTGCCCAGCATCATTTGGTACATTTATAAGGCCTTTTGTGCTAGTACTGTTGTTTTGAGACTGTTCTGGAGTGGCTATGTCTGGTGGCTGCTGCAGACGGACACAGCACCTGGAGAGAGTACGAACAGGCTGCAGCATGGCCATGCTCAGGAGCAGAAGCAAGGTGTGGCGGGCTCCATGCTGATGGACTGTGCTGAGGATGCTGCTGCTCCGGTGTCCTAAAGCAGGGATTCCAAGCTCCTGCCTCCCTGCAGGAGGACAATCAAGCCGCCTACACGTAGCAAATAACCACAGCAGCAGACTGCTGGAGTGCCAGAAGTACCAACAAAGTACATCTGACTGCTCCTACTGGCATGTCAATGGTAACTAATCTTGAGTGTGTTCTAAGGGTCAGTGCATCTCTGACAGTGAGAGCTGCACTGCCACCGGTACCCGTGCTGGTGGGTGTTCAACCAGAAGCTGAACACAGTGATTGTCATAGACCACATGGATGGGGACCAATGTCCTAAGTGCATTGCTAAAACAGTAACAGGGAGGGAGCTTGCCGTAGATCCAAGAGGTTCACAGCTCTTAATTCTCTTTCAATTAGTAATATCACATTATGTTCCCCAGATTAGTGGTTCTTGGTAGCATTGAGTACATACAAGTACAGGGTAGGTCAGCTCACTGCTGAAGTATGACATGCAGCTTTCCGTGTGAAGGAAGAGTGTGGTTACAACTAAAAAAAAAATGTTACTTTAACTTCTGTACTTGTTCATATTTTCATAGCATTTAAGCTTATCTTTTTACTCTTATCAGTTTCAGTTTATCTAGTTTAGTGGTCAAAATGAGCCAGATGGAAAGGGATGTGCTATTCCCTATCATGTCCTAAACTATATCAACCCAGTGAGTTTAATTGCCAATCTAAAATCTGAAGCTGGAATCATAAATACTTGCTGTATCTAAAATACAAATGATACAGCTCAGCCTGTTAATGGACTAAGCACGTATTAACCTCCCAACAACATGGCAGAGTTTTGGAAAGTTCATGTGCATGCTACATTGTAGATTTCTTTAAAGATTATGAGCGTATATTTCTATAAGTTGTTGCAGAAATAAAAGGTGCCTTCATTAAAAAGATAATAAAAAGTAGAAGATGTTAAAATTACTGAAACATCTGTAAGCAAAACTACTATTAATTATAATAGAAGTAAATTCCTTGAAATGAGAGGAGTGGGAGTCCTGAGAACACATGCACAGCTTTATGTTGAAGTTATTTAATAAACAACTAAGATATGGAAGGCTATGATCTGATTTTGATCATTTTGACAACATTTGTGCTAAGTGCTTCCATCTTTCTTTTAAATAACTAATTGTCTTTTTCTCTGAGGAAAGACAAGTCTATTCAGATCTTTCAGAAAATAAGTCTGAGAGGGACGTCAGGAAGCCACAGAAACATCAACTCTTCTGTCACTTTTGATGGCTATTAATCTTTTCTTCAAAGCTTGTATAATTTCCCTGGGCAATATTTTCCCTTCATTTCAAATTCTAATCCTGTATTGCCCTGCTGTGAGTGAAGAAAATTACTTAATTTGTTTCTTCACTGTTAGCATGCAGAGTAGGTTACCCTTTCCCATTTTGCCTGTAGCTCTGTGGGTGTTTGAAGGCTTCTTCAAATTTCATCTCTTCCCTCTCAGTGTGGCATGTCTCTGTCTCCAGGAAGCATTTGTCCAGGTTTGTTTCTTGTGACTCCCTTTGGTCAAGGAAGACTTCTACACACAGTGACAATCTATGTGTATTGTAACATATTGCCATGAATTCCCAACAGAAGTTATTCTAAACTATTACATGTGGAATTCATATCTTCAGTTAAGGCCCCCTATGGGACTTCAAGTTCAGAAATAAGGTTTACTTCATTTTTTTATGTGGTTATTTTTGGTCAGCTAATTCAAGGTGATCAACTTATTAGACATTTAAAATGTTTAAGGATTTTCACAATCACAGTATAATAAAATGAAATTCTGAGAAATAACTTTTTGTCTCGGGATTTCTAATGTTTAGTATACATATGAGTATGCATAGTAAATGAGAAAAAATAGTGTTTTCCCAGATAAAGTAACCCTTGGGAGAATCAGAAGCAACAACAGTAAAAGATGCTCAACTTGCATTCTAAGCGTTCACAGGGTCCACCAGTGACATGTTATATATTTGAGATATTACTCAATATGTATATGTGCTTCCCTATTGGAACAGGAAAGAACAACTACTCATATCATGACCATACCTTGACTGGATATCAATATGCTTGGTTCTTTTGCTTTGGTAGGGCACTGATTAGTCTCACTTCTGGAAGTCTCATCTGCTCAGTTAATGACCAAAACAATAAACCTGATGTACCCCATTTCCACAAATTCTGCTGAAAAGCTTAGACAAACTTTGGCTTACTTAACCTGACCAACAATGAAGTTTCCAGTTTAACCCCATGGTAGTTAAAAGAAAGTTATAGTAAATTAGCAGATACTTGTGGATTGTTTAATCAGACAACTCACCCCTTGGTCACTTCACAGGGAACAATGCCCTTGCACAGCTTCAAATAAATTGACTTTTTCAAATCATGTGCATGTCATAGTGCTAAGGATAATTTTTTCCCTCAGAAAACACATTTGCGTCCCGTTTTAGTTGTATATGTCCCTACTGATTTCTTCCTAACATTTGAAGTAGCCAAAAACCTATGAAAATGTTACTTTTCCCAAGAAATACAAACCACGGTTAGTTTTGCAAAATATATGGACTTTTCATAGGACTGTAAGGTGACATCATGCTGTGAAATACTGCAGCTCAGGTATAGATGTGAACAAGTTGTCTGACTGCAGGGGAGGTTGGCAGAGAAAGACTGATGAAGTTACTAAAACTGCCAGAGATCTACAGATTTGGTTTGCACAACTAAAGATCCTCCCACCCCCACCTCTCCTTTTAGGAAACTCTCTATCTGGAGGTAGTATTTAGTGCCTGCTGGGAAAATTGCACAAGAGGAGCTTGGATATCAAGAGAAGTAAAAACATAGGCAAAACAAAAAAAAAAGGGGGGGGGGGGGGCATGAAAAAAAGAAAAAAGTAAGAACATGCATGCAAAAGTTTATATGCAAGGAGAAAAAAAAGTTTATGTCTTCTACAATTGTTAAATAATTTCAGCATTTTGGCAGATGATAGTAAGACAGACACTTGTTTTCCTACCAAAAGTGGTTGGAAAGAGTATTAGGAGTTGTAGTAATGTTTTAATTTATTCTTAATTAAATCTTACTGCATTCTATTTCACTTTCAGATTTTCTTCTGTTAAGGGTGATTTGCAATTCAAACTTATTGTTCATGCTTATGTTGCTATTTATGCATATAATTTATATGGTTGCCAACAAAAACAGAACTAAAAAAAGTAATGCTGGCATTACTTTTAAGAAAGCCTTTGTAATATGTATATTTCTACAATCCCAGATACTGTTGATTGGCTTCAGAATTCAAGCTGAAAAATTAGGATTCAAGCTGAAATTTTAGAGCTGTGCTCTTCTCTGGTGATTACAACACTGTCAAGACACAGGTGTCTTGGTCACTGTTTTTTCTCTGGACAGCCAGCTGAAGAATACAACAGGAATGGTGAATGTACTACTAGATGTGCTCACAGTCTTCTATGTATGTATCTGCACACATTTGCTTTCAGTTATTAATTAAATAGTGATGTGGGAGAAAAAGGCTAAATTCAAGTACAGACTATTTCAGTTCAGTTTAGCTGTTTGTAATCACCTTGTTAAATACATGTCTTTGCCTTTTGTCCTCATAGTGTTGGAATAAATTTCACTGTTTTCTTTGTGGGAGGGGGGAAGGGAGAATAAATAGTAAATCAAATATAGAATATCAAAAATTAGCAATTAAAGCATTTAATATTGGCTGGCTTCTACTTGAAAGCAGGCTATAAACAGAAAGGATGTTTATTTTTCAGCTGTGAAGAGTTTCTTAACCATCTTCTTGGAAGCCCGCTGTCAGAATTTGAGCTTGATTGTAACTTTCTGGTATTGACTCTGCATTTCTGTACCAAAACTTACCTGACTTTTGAAATCCATTTTACTTAAAAATACTCAGAAATATTTGAGGCAGTGTACCCTAACATTGCTACAGTCTGTCCAGTTAAATCAGGGTAAATACAGCAAAAACACATTTTAGCTGTGGGTGGTAAGGTGGCTGAGAAATTGGTTGAACCAATGAGCTCAAAGGGCAATGAGCAATGACACGGGTTATTATAGAAGTGGTATAATAACTTTGGTGTTACTAGCTCAAACAGAATGACCTGTATCACTCCAAGCAGAGAAAATTGCTGTCAACAGGGCAAGAAAAATGGCAAGTGAGCATTCTGAAATTAGCCAGTTCATGACGGGGTGCATGTACCCCCATTAGCTGTTGGTATGGTTGCTGATAAAAAGTGGAGCTAAAAATAACATTTTGAGAAAGCTGTTTAAGATAACTAAGGGTATTTCATAATAGGTGGAAACAGAGTAGAGGAAGCTTCATATTTAAACTCTTTTTTTAAAATGTATTAACATAGTCTGAAAAATCTTTCATATCTAGGACTAGAGCAAACGTCAACAAGAATGGATGAATTTCAATAATACTCAGGTGGCCTCTTAGGCAAAGTTAGCTTCATCTGATTTTCTTCTATCTAATGCAGAGCTATCGACTTTAATGTGCCTCTACCTGCTGTCCGTAATTTTTACAAAAAATGTATGTTGTGTTATACTCTACAGAACTAAACATTTCAAGCAGAGAAACAGATACGTTCATTTAAAGTTTTTCATTATGTTTTTTTTTAATCACTGCACTAAGTTATAGGGAGAAACATCATTTTAAGGATTAAATAACAACTCTGTTCTTTAAAGCTTTCTTCTCTGTGCTTTTTCAGGAAGTACTGGATGGCATTCATGGCCTACATCCTATGGCCTGCATCCTAGTTCTGTTTCACAACAAGGACTTCTGCTAAATAAATGTGAATATTTAACAGTTGACTTGACTTACTCATTCCTTTCCACTGTGTAGGTTTGCATTTTATGGATTCTGTAGAAATAGAATTTAAAATATAATTTAAATAAATTTAGTTAAAAATAATTGCATTTAATTAATTACAATTAATTTTAAAAGGAAAACATCCCATTTTGTATCTAAGTCCAGTACTGTCTTTCAAGCACTGCAGTAACAGAAACACAGCCACAAGTCAAACTTTGGAAACTGAGCTGGGGCAAAAACAAAAGTAAGGTGAGCATTTGAGGTTCTCCCTGCACAGCACACCTCCAGCAGTATACGCTTTTGGTGATGTGATAGCTTCTTTCTGTGTCCTAAAGGGTCATAGGCATATCTAGACTTCTGGCCAAACACACAAACCTTAGTGTCTTCCAACTCCCTGAATCAGCATTGTAGACCAGGAGGTCATCATAAACTTGTCAATGATACTGAAAATATGTACCTTCTACTGCCAACTGTCTCAGTGAAACTCAACTTCAATATATGGCATGATGTTTATTGTTTACTTTAATGGCTTGCTTAAAAAAAAAAACACACAACTGCATGTGTGTCTCTCAGGGCTGATATTTTTCTGGTTTGTTTTGTTTTGTTTTGCTTTTTAATGAAGACAAAAAATGTTGTTTGGTATACATCAACTAAATGAAGGAAAAATCACCTGGGGAAACCTTGTCAGACTCTGGCTAGAGGCCAATTTCAAGCATTCTATGATTGCAAATTTGTTGCAGAGAATCAAGGAAACACTAGACAGAATATCCAGAAGCATAATAAATTAGCCTCTGTGAAATTCTATCAGGAGCGTCTGTACAGCAGGGAAATGAAAAGCCAAGAAAGTTTGCTTCCCTTTGACGATTTTCTAGAGCATATACTAATGATGGGTAACTACAACTTCTTTCCAGATAAACCAGTGAATGTAGAGATTCAAGACTTTGAGGGAGAAGAAGACACTACTAAGCAGAAATAAGATTGCTTGCACTGGCAGTTGTCTGTAAATACTTCCCTGGGACACAAAGCAGTATTTGATGTGACTGATGACAATGTTAGCATTTGAAAGTGGAGACGAAAAATTATGTTTGTACTCTGACTACTTTAATAAAATGGAGGAACCCTGACAACTGAAACCCTCAAAGCAGGTAAGGCACCTGCACAGCAAAAACTAGGCTCAAAATACTTGCACATATTCATAGAGGAGCTTTTGGATTACATATATATACACTTATATATATGTGCATGAAAAATGAACAGCATGCTAAGAGCTTCTGTTTCCCCCCTTGTAGTAAATGTGCTTAGTAATAGCCTGATTTTGACTTCTAAAAGAATTTCTGTCAAATACAATTACCAGGGAAGACTACAACTGAGCGGATATCAAAGCTATGTTTGCAGGAATTGGGCTTTAGAACTCTTGTGAATGGAAGATGTTTGTTGAGTTTCTTTACATGTCATTTCATGTTTCTTTTCTTTATGAATCTTCCAGCTGTGGTACTTGTCTGTTTAAAAGAAGAGTAGTCAGTAGTTTATTTTTAAAATCAGCATGTAGCAGCTGTATTTCTTTATTTTGTTTGTTTATTTTTATCTATTTGGTTGAAAAGAAAGGCAGGAAAGTGAAACAAGGCACAGAAATGAAAGTCTGTCAAACTGAAAACCTCCCAAACATAATAAACTTTGTTGACTAGATAATTCCCTTTGATACTCTTGCTTCTCATATTTGCAACTGTTCTCACTTAAGACAATGTTACCTAGGTTATGAGGAAATCGCCTTGATACAGTTAAACTGTAAGAAACATTACATTCATGTTAACAATCATGATTGTAAGCATGTCAAACATACTTTGAATACCATTAGAAAAGCAAATGCATTTCTTTCAAGTGTCTGAAGACTTAATTTTATGAATATTCAGGATAAGGCAGGGATGGTATCAGGAAATGAATATTAATTTTCTTTTGCTTTTTGCACAGCATGTATAGCACACACTGAAGGTCGCCTTTCTGTTTGTGAGTATTTTAGGACTTTACTATTATCTGTAGTTCAACTATTAATACCACTGTAAACCATAAAAATGATGACTCTTGGCTGATGAGCTCCTGGTGCTCTGCAACATCTTCATCAGTGACGTAGACAATGGCATTGAGTGCACCCTCAGCAAGTTTGCAGACAATACCAAGCTGAGCGGTGCAGTCGATACATTGGAAGGAAGGGAAGCCATCCAGAGGGACCTGGACAGGCTGGAGAAGTGGGCCCACGAGAACATAATGAGGTTCAACAAGTCCAAAAGCAAGGTGCTGTGCTTGGGCTAGGGCAATCCCAGGTATTTATACAAACTGGGGGAAGATCTCCTTGAGAGCAGCCCTGTGGACAAGGACTCAGGGATCCAGGTGGATGAGAAGCTGGACATGAGCCAGCAGTGTACACCAGCAGCCCAGAAGGCCAACTATGTTCCAGGCTGCATTAAAAGAAGAGTGGCCAGCAGGGAGAGGGAGGTGATTGTCCCCTTCTACTCGGCTCTTGTGAGGCCTCATCTGGAGTACTGCGTCCAAGCCTGGGGTCCCCAGCACAAGCAAGACATCGAGTTCTTGGAGTGGGTCCAGAAGAGGGCCACTAAGATGATCAGAGGGCTGGAGCACCTCTCCTATGAAGAAAGGGAGGGAACTGGGCTTGTTTAGCTTGGAGAAGAGAATGCTCTGGGGAGACCTCACTGTGGCCTTCCAATACTTGAAGGGAGTGTATAAACACGAGGGGGTACAACTATTTACATGGCTGGACAGTGATAGGACAAGGGGGAATGGTTTTAAACTAAGACAGAGGAGGTTTAGGTTAGATGTTAGGAGGAAGTTTTTCATGCAGAAGGTGGTGACACACTGGAACAGGTTGCCCAGGGAGGCTGTGGATGCCCTATCCCTGGAGGCATTCAAGGCCAGGCTGGATGTGTGGCTCTGGGCAGCCTGGTCTAGTGGTTGATGACTCTGCACTCAGCACGGGGGTTGAAGCTAGATGATTATTATGGTCCTTTTCAATACAGGCCATTCTATGGGGCTGGGGGATCAGGCTCAGCCAGCATGGGTTTGTGAAGGGCAGGTCTTGCTTGACCAACCTGATCTCTTTCTATGATCAAGTGACCTGCCTGGTGGATGAGGGAAAGGCTGTAGATGTGGTCTACCTAGACTTCAGCAAAGCCTTCAACACTGTCTCCCACAGTATTCTCCTGAAGAAACTGGCAGCCCGTGGCTTGGACGGGTACACTCTTTGCTGGGTAAGGAGCTGGCTGGAGGGCCGGGCCCAGAGAGTGGTGGTTAATGGAGTTAAATCCAGCTGGTGACCGGTCACGAGTGGTGTTCCCCAGGGGTTGGTGCTGGGGCCTGTCCTTTTCAATATCTTTATTGATGACCTGGATGAGGGCATTGAGAGCACCCTCAGTAAGTTTGCAGATGACACCAAGCTGGCAGGAAGTGTCGATCTGCCTGGGGGTAGAGAGGCCCTACAGAGAGATCTGGACAGGCTGGATCTCTGGGCTGAAGCCAACGGGATGAGGTTCAACAAGACCAAGTGCCAGGTCCTGTACTTCAGCCACAACAACCCTAGGCAACGCTACAGGCTTGGGGCAGAGTGGCTGGAAAGTTGTATGGAGGAAACGGACCTAGGGGTATTAGTCGACGCTTGGCTGAGCATGAGCCAGCAGTGTGCCCAGGTGGCCAAGAAGGCCAATGGCATCCTGGCTTGTATCAGAAATAGTGTTGCCAGTAGGAGTAGGGAAGTCATTCTCCCTCCGTACTCAGCCCTAGTGAGGCCCCACCTAGAGTACTGTGTCCAGTTTTGGGCCCCTCACTGCAAGAAAGACATTGAGGCCCTGGAGCGTATTCAGAGGAGGGCGACTAAGCTGGTGAGGGGTCTGGAGCACAGGCCTTATGAGGAGCGGCTGAGGGAGCTGGGATTGTTCAGTTTGGAGAAGAGGAGGCTCAGAGGTGACCTTATCGCTCTCTATAACTACCTGAAGGGAGGTTGTAGTGAGCTGGGGGTTGGCCTCTACTCTCTTATAACTAGTGACAGAACCTCAAGTTGTGCCAGGGAAAATTTAGACTGGACATTAGGAAATTCTACTTTTCCAAAAGAGTTTTCAGGTGCTGGAACGGGCTGCCCAGGGAGGTGGTTGTGTCGCCGTCCCTGCAGGTGTTCAAGAAACGTTTAATGTTGTGTTGAGAGACATGGTTTAGTGGGGTTATTGGTAGTAGGTGGATGGTTGGACTGGATGATCTTGTAGGTTGTTTCCAACCTAGCTAATTCTATGATTCTATGACCTGAAAATTTTTTTAAGCACAAAGAGGAAAAGGAGTGCAACAGATTTATTTTACAGTTTTGGTCTGCTCAGTGGCCTACCATTCAAACATGTACCACGTAATCTAAAAGTAATTAAATGTCATTGCTTGAATTCAAGAGGAATGATCCACTGAATTCAAATTAATGAGGCACTCTGAAGAGATTTCAGCTGTCCTTACAGGTTGTCATCATTCCTAATGATGAATCAAGTATAAAGGTAGGTTGGGAGTGTGTATGCAGAAAAAGCCGGATTGCATTTGCAGTAGATGGTGTGTTAATTGGCAAGGGTGCTTGATTTTTTGTGTTTTGGAGCCACAGCCAGAACATATCCATCACTGTGTTACTGAGGTGCTGTTAAGACTATTTCAGAGAAACTTTGTCACATTTGCTTTAAGGCTGGAAGCAGGAGCTTTGTGCTGTGTCCATTATTTTTTAATGTAAAGTTTCCCTAGTTCATCAACAAGTTACTCTGCTGTCATATCCTTACCAATGTTGCATGCATGGCTGGGGATCTGTCAGCCCCCCTGGACACTTGAGTTGACTCCAATGGAGTCTGGGTGGGGCTGTGAACAAGTCATGGTAGGGAACGGATCTCCTCAGTGCAGGGGCATTCTGGAAGTGCTCAATAAGCAAAGCACAGAGCAGTTTATCTACTGATAACTTACAGTGAATTAATAGTAAGACTTCCACAGATGAGCTAAAAACCTGCTGTTGTGTTCAATAGTTTATGAATTATATTCTATTTCTTTGGGAAAAAAAATCTAACTCAGCCCCTAAATGTCTGCATGCATCACCTTGCACGGGCATCAAATCCTGTTCCACTCTAAAATTTAAGTGAGATTTGCTGAGGTTCAAAGCTGCAGTGATATGACTCATTCCTCTGCCAGGCAGAAATGCCACTGTGTATTTTGTGGTGTCAGTACAGTGATGTAGTTGAAGAGGATACATGACAGAGCAGGAGGCAGAATCTATTGCTCACATTTAAAGATGTAAATCAGTCAAAGATAACTTCGGGTAAGAAAGAAACCACTTCTCTGTGTATTTAATGCCTAGCTATAAATTTATGAAGGCTCTAACTCCCTCTCATACAGCAATACTGACTAATGTGTTTTTCCTATCTACAAGTGGGTAGTTATCAGTTTCCTCTGTCCATAGTACATACATTTACCATCCTGATTGCGGGTGAGGACTTCCATCTCCTAAGAATTTTTCAAGTACAGATTGACTTTAGAAGTGTCCAGAGGATGATGTAGCTGTGAAAATAGCCCTAGTATGTAGTATGCCAGGCTGCCACGGAGCATCATTTTTCAGAACATGAAATTTCAGATTATTTCTTAAGAGAAAACAGAATTATAATACGGAGATTTCTGTCTCCTCACAGACCATTAAGATGGTTACCACAATGAAAAGAACTATCATAGAATCAGCTAGGTTGGAAAAGACCTACAAGATCACGTAGTCTAACCATCCACCTACCACCAACAACCCGACTAAACTATGTATCCCAACGCTATATCTATACATTTCTTGAACACCTCCAGGGACGGTGACTCAACCACCTCCCTGGGCAGCCCGTTCCAGCACCTGAACACTCTTTTGGAAAAGTAGTATTTCCTAATGTCCAGCCTAAATCTCCCCTGGCACAACTTGAAGCCATTCCCCCTCATCCTGTCACTAGTTACAAGAGAGAAGAGGCCGACCCCCAGCTCACTACAACCTCCCTTCATGTAGTTATAGAGAGCGATAAGGTCACCTCTGAGCCTCCTCTTCTCCAAACTGAACAATCCCAGCTCCCTCAGCCGCTCCTCATAAGGCCTGTGCTCCAGACCCCTCACCAGCTTAGTCGCCCTCCTCTGAACACGCTCCAGGGCCTCAATGTCTTTCTTGCAGTGAGGGGCCCAAAACTGGACACAGTACTCTAGGTGGGGCCTCACTAGGGCTGAGTACGGAGGGAGAATGACTTCCCTACTCCTACTGGCAACACTATTTCTGATACAAGCCAGGATGCCATTGGCCTTCTTGGCCACCTGGGCACACTGCTGGCTCATGCTCAGCCAAGCGTCGACTAATACCCCTAGGTCCGTTTCCTCCATACAACTTTCCAGCCACTCTGCCCCAAGCCTGTAGCGTTGCCTAGGGTTGTTGTGGCTGAAGTACAGGACCTGGCACTTGGTCTTGTTGAACCTCATCCCGTTGGCTTCAGCCCAGAGATCCAGCCTGTCCAGATCTCTCTGTAGGGCCTCTCTACCCCCAGGCAGATCGACACTTCCTGCCAGCTTGGTGTCATCTGCAAACTTACTGAGGGTGCTCTCAATGCCCTCATCCAGGTCATCAATAAAGATATTGAAAAGGACAGGCCCCAGCACCAACCCCTGGGGAACACCACTCGTGACCGGTCACCAGCTGGATTTAACTTCATTAACCACCACTCTCTGGGCCCGGCCCTCCAGCCAGCTCCTTACCCAGCAAAGAGTGTACCCATCCAAGCCACGGGCTGCCAGTTTCTTCAGGAGAATACTGTGGGAGACAGTGTTGAAGGCTTTGCTGAAGTCTAGGTAGACCACATCAACAGCCTTTCCCTCATCCACCAGGCAGGTCACTCGATCATAGAAGGAGATCAGGTGACCCTAACTATTCATAGTTAGAGCTAAGCGCAGGCCAATTCTTTTCTACAATTGTGCAACCACACTTGAAAAACAATCTATCCCCTGCTTCTTTTTAGGCTTTGAAGGAATGCTGTTCTGGAGGCCAAGTAAACTGTATGCAAAAGCTTACATGCCTCTTGGACAGAACATGCATTAAGAGGGTGAGAAACTTCAGAAACTCTAATTGCAGCAGTGCAAATCACCAGGGCTTGTATATGGTACCATACTAAAATGTATTTTGTGTTGGTTCACTATCACTTCACAGGCAACTGGGTTTTTACATCAATTATTTTACAATTGATACTGCTTCAGCACAGCCTTGATAAGGAGAAATTTATGCCTCTTGCTTCCAAGCACTCAGTAAAGCCTGCCCTGGTAAGCAGAGGAAAGGCCAATTATTAGTCATACTTAATGCCCTGATGTTGCTCCTGCAGGTAGCTTGTGAAGAGTATACAAAGGCGATTTAATTTCAGTGTCCCATAACAGATTTATAATAAGCTATCTGCTTCTGTAATAATTCACTGTTCTAATTCTATTAACTGTGTTCAGATATAAAAAAAAAAAAAACTCTCATAGGGATATTTCCCCTTGCATTTAGTATTTAGTTCTGCTAAGGCTGAGAGACATAAAAGTAATTACTGAACTAAATCCCATTGTCTGGTCTGACCTGTATGTCTGGAGGTAAGGAACTGGTGCAACCACTACTCCTGAGCCCTGCAAAGCTGCACAGTGTCAGTTACACTAAAACCCTGGGCAAGGTTGGTTAAAATCAGGGATGTGAATTATTATTTTTTTCTTTCTTTCTCCCTGTGGAATTGGCCTTAACTGTAATGAAAGTGATGAGGAAAAGGTTCTTTGGGAAAACCAGTGAAAGCTTCACATATTCACATCTCTTGAAAAACTGAGACACCTGATGTCCACTACAAGCACCAGGTTTGGAACTTGCAATATTGAGGCATGATTAATATCCACCCACAGGTACAAAGCACCAGAAAATGCAGACCAAAGTGGGTTAAACATTTAGAAGCCATGCATGGTATTGAAAATAGCAGCCTACCTTGTGTAAAATTTCCTCCAGCAGAAAATTGAACAGTGGCATGAGATCTTGGAAGCAGGCTCTAGAATCTGGAAAGAGGCTTTACAACCCTGCAGCTGTAGCTTGGTAAGATGCGGTGCTGTGGTTCAGATCCCTCAGTGTGTGATGTGAGCAGAGTAGCACTTTGCAATGGATTAACATATTGTTGTTTGGGGGGGGGGGGGGGGGGGGGTTGGTGTACTGGTGTTTTTTTTGTTTTGTTTTGCTTTTTGTAGAGATCTCTCATCCTTGTACTTCCCTGATTTGACTGTGGGTAGAGCTGACAAGTGCACGGCCTGAGGTGATGTGGTTTTCCCTGAAAAGCCTGGTCCCTTCTGGGATGCAGCAGAATTTCTGAAAGCTGCCTAACTCTCATGCTGTTTATTTACAATCCGTAAACTGAGACTTCATGATGGGGTGAACATTCGCAGTGTAGTATGGCTGTAAGGAGAAAGAAATTGCTACTTAGTTCATCAGTACTCTAGGTGTTTCTTCATTGTTATTTTTTAATTTTTTTTTTTTTATTTTAAAAAAAGCAATAAGGATTCAGCTCTGACTGTAGACTTACTAATCAACATATTAGTTACTTTCCAAATGCCTCATGCATCTTCTAAGGGTTATTTTTTTTTCCATCTGCTTTTCATGTCTAACTCAAACATCAAGAAATAAAAGTAAAATTCATTAAATTACCAATGTGCTGCTCACTGGGGCTCACCCCTTTGGCTAATGTAAACACCTGCTGAAAGTATGCAAACAGAGGGGGAAAGGCCTAAGCAGATATGGGGAGATATTCAGTGCCTGTTACTAAAGGCAACAGAGAAAATCTTTGTTGATGGGCCACACAAGATTTCCCTCGGAAAATGGTTTTGGAAAAACTCAAAGATGTGTTAAATACAATTTTTTTTTTGTAACTGGGCAGTAAGGGCAACAAGCACTGTAACCAGTAAACACTAACAACATCCAAAACCTGCTTAACTCTGTGATTGATAGGACTTCTGCGTGTGCAAAGCACCTGCTGACGTGGTTAAGTGGTTTTCCCTACTTTAGAGACTGCCCAAGCACATTTGAACTCCCTGTGTGTAAGTGGTTTCTCTGCAAGAGGACAGCTCTGTCCAACAGGACAAAATATTGTTCTTGGTTTGTCTGGGAAGCACAAAGGTGCAAGCACTCCCAGGTCACAGAGCTGCTGAGTATCTTCGAAGAAAAGAGTACAGGAGATTTAAAGCTTTCAATCAGGCCTTGTCTTTGAGGCTTTGAGAGATGCAGTACTCACCTGTGACACTCACAAGCATTGCTCAAGGAAGGGAGAGCTGCTCAAGTTCCTTCTCCGGGCTGCCTGTGTTCTGCAGCTCCTCCTCCTGCAGCCTGTGCAGCCCGGGCAAGGCAGGGCGGGGCCCAGCCCAGCCCAGCCTCATGGCTGCCCTCTTGATAGTGCCTGCCTCACGCCTTGGGGTGTCAAAGGCTGGTGCCCTCCTGGTGCCAATCCAGCCAAATCAGTCAGTACTGTTAGAAAACATCCAAAGAAGGGCTATGAAGATGGTAAAGGGCAATATGAGAGCAGAGCAGGCTGAGGGCAAGCCTCATGGCAGCCTACAGCTCCTCACAGGGAACGGGGCAGCTGAGCTCTCCTTTTTGGTAACAGTGACAGAACCTGAGGGAACAGCACTGAGTTGTGTCAGTGGAGGATCAGGTAGGATATCAGGAAAAGCTTCTTCACCAGAGGATGCTCAGGCCTTGGAATGTCTCTCCAGGGCAGTGGTCACCAGGCCCCAACTTGCTGGAATTCAAGGAGCATTTGGACAACGGTCTTAGACATAGCATTTGGATTTTGGGTGGTCCTGTGTGGATGCTGTGGAAGTAAGAGTTGGACCTGATGATCCTTGGGAGTCCCTTCCAGTTGAGGACATTTTGTGCTTTTATGATCTGGGCTTGGAGCATTTGGGGAGAGCTTTCTTGTGGCTGGGACAGGAAAGACCCTGCTTCACAGCAGGGCAGGAGTGGGCTGGCTGGAGGGAGGAGGCAGACAGTCAGCTGGGCTTCTGTCACTTGCTTGCCCCTTATTCCCAAATTCTTCTGTACATGTGCCCTGGCTGCCTTTCCCTTCCTGACATAATGTTCTGTTTTTCACATTTCTGGAGCTCTCTTTACAAGTCAGTTGCTGGTTGTGCCCTGGGTGGAGGTATTTCAAAGGAGCTTGTTGTTTCAGCCCTGAGGGCTGGTCATGGCAGCAGGAGGCCAAGGGTCAGTGTATTAGGGCAGAATGCAATAATGCATTTGGTTGGTAGACTCGATTTCCATAGAGATGCAGAGAATTGCAGTGGGCTGGGCATCTTTCAGGCATGAGAAATATTAATGATAAAGTAATTTTTATGTCATTGTGTGTTGTGAATTAGTTACTTAATACATGGAATTATCCTACATTCTTGCTGTTTTGTCTTGCTATACCAATGTCTGAACAGGGATAATTTTCCTTCAAATTAATGGCTGCCAGTACTACACATACAGCTCCTTGGATTTGCATAATGGTAAGCTAGATCTTTAGAACCTTAGTTCATAACTCATCAGAGATGTTTAAAATGTCCTTTATTAACATTAAGCTATTATTAACATTAAGCTACACTTTGATCTGTTGTTTTAAGGTATAAATGATCCATAACTTCCTTCCAATATATGCTTAGCTTTGCCCATAGTTGTACCTTGTGCTATTAAACTCATCTCTCACAACAACCTCACACCAACAAAAAAGCAATTTTGTTGGTGAGAGTTTGCTATCAGAGCCTGCTTTTTTTGTTTCAGTCCTTTCCTAGTCTTGAAAAGGATATGGTCCTGAACATCTTTAGCTCCTTGCAATTGCATAGACACCATGGTCTTTATTTCTAGCAAGCTTTATGATAAAGACAATAACTTTTCTTTCAAATAATTCTTGCATTTGGTCATATGTTTTTCATGAGTACATAGTGACAGAAGATGGCATGTTTACCATCTTACCATGTCCTAATTTCTTATAAATGAGGAAGGAGTGTGGATCACCAGTTACTGTGCACATACAAGTGAACTACAACTCAGAAGGAAAACTGAAAAACTGCCATGAGTGCTCCTCTACCAGAGCATTTCTGGGACAGAGGGAAGCCCTTAGGACCCCTGCTGACTCTGTGGGCAGAGGCACCGGGCTTCATGTAGCTGTGCTGCAGGCAGTGTTCCTTTGGAGTCACAGAGCATGTAAGCATGCTCATACTGAGAGCATAGTGGGGGATAACCTGCTGGGAATGAGTGGGAAGGTGCACTTGTCAAGACATGCACTATCTGCTGTGTAAAGCAGCACCTTTCTTGGCCAATCATGTTGGCAGGATGGGGCTGCCAAGTCAGTGCTCAGACTTAACAAATGATCTCTCACAAACTGTTCTTGTATTAGTGGCTTTAGTTATCCCATGAGTGCTTCTCTTCTGTAACAGAAGGAAGCTGACTTTCCTTAGATAAAACTGATGTGGGTAATACATCTGCAGATGGGAGGTGCCCATGCTCTGAATGCCAAGCAATATTTCCCTCTCTGGAGGAAGTTAAGATGTGGCTTCATTGGAATGCTGCCCTGTTTGCTTGTCACTATGAAGAATAGCTGTCAAAAAAGCAAGATTTATGGCTAGTAGGGAGTTTGCAAGAAAATAAGCAAACTTCACCCTGCCCCTTGTTTCCAGAACATAAAGACTTTCAGGAAATGTTCACTTAGGGAATATCAGCAAACAGCCTCCAAAATGAAATATGCTCCCAATGCCCTAAAGCCAAGACACTGAGCTTTCTGCCAGCTTCCCTGCTTTTCAAACTTAATTTTAAGTTCATCAAACCTGGTTCAGTATCTAGTTTTCTATTATCCAAAAGTCATATCAACAGAATAACATCGTTTTTTCCTATCACTAAAGTTCTCTCCCTACTGCCATTTCCCCAGAAGACACTGCTGCTGCTGTGACTGCTAAATACATAGAATAGTCCTACAGTTCAAATATGACTCGTGGCATGTTAATTTACTGATACAGAAAGCTTAAAAGTGAGGAAAGGTAAGGCAATACTTTGTTTTAATGTTGTTTTCAAATGGTTTGAAGTTAAATAATGCAAATAGCACATAGTTATAACTACACTTAAAATGTTTTAATCAGTAAGCTACTTGCATCAAGGGAATCTAAAGTTTTTATCAGAAACAATTTTTTTTGCAGTCACTTTTTCTGCTTCCTTCTGCCCTACTATTTATTCTTGAATTTGGGGTCGCTGGGAAATCTGCAACAGTTTACTAACATTCTTGACAGTTTCTAATTTAAACAGAAATTCAGCTGATGCTACGAGAAATGTTTTCCTTTTGTAAGTTTAAAAAAAAAAACAACACATTTTCTTTTTGTGAAAGGGAATATGAAAGCAATTCATTTTCCTGCAAAGAGTATAAAAGGGGATACAAAATGGTGAAAAATACCCACTGAATTCCCGGTGAAAGTCCTGCTAGCTTAAGCACCTGCCTTTATGACAGCATTGCTGTCACAGACAATGAGACCTTGACTTCAAGAATTGAAGGGAGTTTTCCTTAGTTTCTAAAGTATAAATTCTTTTATAAAGTGCTTCTGCACATATAAAAATGCAGTATAGTGTGCCTAGTCCTCTGCTCGTTACTTGCACATGGTTTTTGTAATTGCCAGCCATTTGTCTGTTGGATTTTTTTCCTAGGGATGTTTCAGTGCCTTTTCTTTTTCATTTGCTGTGTATCACTGGACAAAGCTTGTATTCAGTGGCTTCCCTTTCATTATTTCCAGCTCCATAAGGCCCACTAGAAATGTGTGTGAGAATCATTAGAGAGATGATCTAGGACTATTCAGACAACAGATAAATCACACTAGGTCTTCTCCAGTTTCCAACACTGCTATTTTGTTCCCTGTTCAGGGAGATGAGCAGACCTAGCCTGCTTGGCACTGTTCTACTCTTGCTCATATTTCCTTATGTTTTTTGTGTTACAAATGTTAGAATTGCTTATATGAAAGGGTATATTTTTGCATGAATAGAAGTCCCTTGTTTGGACTACTCAAAAATGGCTCTGGGACAGTTTTTTTTCCTTTGCTTTCTGGTCAAAAGGTCAGGATGTTACATTTCTAAATCTGATTTCCAGCTAAAATGC
Organism: Numida meleagris; assembly: GCF_002078875.1. Taxonomy (NCBI): domain Eukaryota; kingdom Metazoa; phylum Chordata; class Aves; order Galliformes; family Numididae; genus Numida; species Numida meleagris. The sequence continues at coordinate 25,727,472 of NC_034413.1, forward strand.
CAATATTTTTCATTGGTGTCCTTGGAAGTTTGTATGTTTTTAAAGATGTGGATGATGGATGCTTCTGCTGTGCTTGACTGAATCATTACACGATGCTCTAATTTTTCTTCCTAAATCCTTGTGGCTGTAGCAAATAGGTGCCTGAAAGGAAAGGTAGAAGAAAGGGTAGAATATGACCTTCCTATTAGTTATCCTTCTGGTGGAACAGTACTATGGCAAGGACATGCTTCTGTTTGCATTTCTAGCTTCCTTTTTAATTGTAACAAAGTACAGACCTGTCACCTGCAGGCTTATGTAAGTAAACCCAAAAGTAAAAATCTTGACAGTGAAGAAATAGCAAGCTGTCAAGATAGAGGTTTCAATTTAATCCAAAATTAACTTATTATTTCCTCTCAGATGAAACATTATTGACATATCCAAAAATCAGACACTACACTGGCATTTGTCCTCTTCTGGTGGCCAATGTCATTCAAAGAACTCCGGGACCCCTGTGGTCTCCTTCTTCATGGCTCAGGGAGGCTCCTGCCATATGTACCAAGCTCCTCTGCATCCCTTGCATCTTTTCTCCTTTCAGGCATGAGTTCTCTGAGGTTATGATAAAAAATGTATAGAGTTAATAGCTAGTCCCACCCTCAGTTCAGAGTTTTCTCTAGTCCTCCAGACTCAGTGTTGTATGTCCTACTCTCAGGTAACATTTTCAAAGTAACAATCCCAAACCAGCGGATGGTGGCTTGCCTAACTATGTGCCGGTATCCATGCTTCAAACTAAATGTGTTTCCCAAGCAGACACCTACATCGAGCTGTGACTCCTTTGGGGAGATGTCAGTAACATGGGAGAGATGCTTAACTCTGCTGCCAATTCCAGTCAGAGCAATTGAACCTGCAGCTTCCTGTAGGGCTCCCGGTGCAGCAGGTTTGAGAATAACAGAGGTATATAAACCTCTCTGATAACTCTGCTCCAAGGGGGACAAATGCTGCGTATTTGCCTGCCATGCATTACCCTGAGCAGAAAGCAGTAGCAGGTGCCGAGTCAGGGGCCTCCATGGTAATAATAAATCCCACTCGCTATAGCTCTTCAGTGATGTGGCAGGGAAGATTTACCATTTATCTTAATCTACTTTTGTCATAAATACTGATATGGAGCAGGAGAACACAGTTTAGTTAAAAACAAACATAATTTTTGACAGTCTTTTCCAAGATGAATCCTTTTTTTTACAGAAATGTTTGGAATTAAGTTTTCAAATAGGAAAAGTTTAAAAATAATCTGTGTATGTGTGGCTGCCTGCTGAACAATAATTGGGTAATAGTAGAAGTCAGGGCCATGAAACAATTCTGTTTTGCTTTGTTAATGTCTAACTACGTAACTAATTCTGAATTCTTACTCCACTGTAAGCATATTATGTAGGAAATTACTCTGTTCTGACTTTCCTGTGGTATTGTATAGCAATGTTTTAATGTAGACAGAACAGAAAGTTCCTCGTTCAAGTGTCCCTGGTAGACTTCCAGGAGTAATGGAGATCATGAATGATGGCAGTGTGGTTAAGCAAGAGGCTTCACAGAGTTATGTTTTGTCTTTTCAGCATAGTGCCGTCTTGCATTACTGCTCATTGCCACAATTGTGACATAGCACAGAACAGCTGTGTGTAACTGGTAGCTGTTGTCTTTATAAGAATATGATGAAGTGCGGATTTGTCATTAACTCTGTACCTTCTTACTTTTTATACCTTATCTTGCAAATATTTCTTATCCAGATGGACTCTCTCTTTTTATAGTAGTGTATTTCCCTTTCTCAATTGAGTTCAGTTCATTATGATTTTACACAACACTGCATAAGAATTATAATTGCTATGCGTTCATTCAAAATTCATTTATGCACTTACAGTGAAATGTTTTATGGACAGCCTAGGTAGTAAATTCTTGATTGGTTAATCAAATTCTTTTTGTGCTCACTTACTAACTGATAAATCACTGCTCCTTCAATAACAGACACTCTGAACATGCATTGCTAAGCTGGCTTTTCCTGTGTACCTCGCTTTTCCTGATTAAGTGAGAACAGTGATTTCTCAGCAATGTTTGCCCATTTCCAATTTGTAACTGTTTTCTCCCCTCTTCCTGTCTTCTTGTTTTTATAGACTAATCCTAGTATGGATAAAAGTATCTACCTTTACTCAAAAATGTTTAATTTAAGTGGAGTCATAAGGTTTTTGTCAGGGTTTCACTTGTTTTGAAACCAGAATTGGCCAGATATTGACCACCAGATGTTTTGCTTTATTTTAGGCTATTATATGGCACTTAACATGCATTTATCTTCTTGAATTTACTCAATTCTCGTGCCATTTCTTGACATGCAAAAATACCATTTATTTCAGCTAAATAGGAGGGATCACATTTCCTCTAGCTTCTTTTCTATTTTATTCAGCTGTAGGAAGACGAGAAACTTGGCAGTTGCATTGCTTCTTCTTAATCCAGACTTTTTTCTTGAAGTCAGTTTGCTTTGTATGAACTCCTAAAAAATTGACTAAGCAGCTGGGTTTGAAACTCTTGAGTTTGTCTTGTGTTGACAAAAATTGTGCAAGCTCCTCTTCTTGCTTTTAAATCATTCTTTTCATTGCTTTAAAATAAGGATAATTCAGAAGATTAGCTATACCTGTGACTGATAATCTGTGGGAATTCAGTCATTATTGAGAAGACACTTCTGGTGCACTTCTTTTATTAATGTGTAAGGAAGAAACAAAATGAACGGAAAGCTGCCAGGCTGAACTTTGTTGGCTGCATGTTCCCAATGCTAAATGGTCTTTCTCTTCTAAGGATCTAATTCAGCAGATGAGAAATTTGATGTGCCAATGAGCTTTTGAAAACTTGGAGTTGTTGTTAAATAATTTGACCATATACATGTTTTTAGAGTGCAGTGAAACCATTAGCGTGTAGAAGATGATGACAGAGCAAAGATAATGGCAGTAGCAGTGTACCAGTGAGGTGGTAACTGAACTAGTCAGCGTGCCTCTGATTGCACATTACACAGCTCATTTCTGAGTTATGAACAAGGATGACAGCAAGTATGGCACTCAGTGCTCTTTCTCTTGAATTTAATGACTAAATTAACAGCTACTGAACAAAATAAAAAAGTGTTAGCGTTGAAAAGCAAAAATGACAAACAGAAGTTCTTAAGTATGGGTTAGGTTTGTGTTGCAACCTCAAGTGTGGACTTCTAATCAGGCTATGTAATCTCTTTTAAAACAGCCCAATAGCCTGAAAATGGGCAGAGCTCCTAAAATGGGAACTTGGCCAAAGAACATCCCACTACAATCTCATTGCCATGGGCATGGAGCTGTGCATCCTTTATTTACTTAGGTGACAGGGATTTGACTAGCCCATACAAGTCCTCCAGACTAGGCTTTGGAAAATTTGAGGCAGGATTCTTCTCAACAAACCCATGCCTGTAGGGCAAGAATAGCCTTCTATGCATCCTTTCATGGCAGGTGTCCCTTTCTCCTGGAGAAGTCAGGGGGGTTGAAAGAGGGTAGGAAAATTATTTAAAATTCCCTTAGTCTGCTTTTCACTTTGAACCCTTTTTCTGCCCCAACGTGATCCCTTGTTCTAGTCAACAACTCTGAGAGAGAATTATTTTCTTTCAGGCACTCTTTGTATTTCTGCAGCTTGGATCATATGGGAAAATACTCTAGTGCTACTTTGGGGACTAATTGCACAGAGTAATTAGTGAGCCCTTGTCCTTCAAATGATTGTTGTATAAAAAATTCCCTGATGTAAAATTTGGTCACATATACACTTCCTTAAACAACTGCAGAACAAGTAATTCTCTGGAAATTGCTATTTCTCTCACATGCCCCAAAAGTTGTAAGGTGCTGCCCAACGGCTCAGCATGGAGCTGAGGAGCAGCATCTTGCAGGAACGTTTGGAACACCGCGCTCAGCACTGGAGCCAGTGTTTTGAACACTGTTTGTTTGGGTGAAGTCATTGATCTCTTCCATTTTAAAGCACAAATTGTGGAGTGACACTCCATTACTGTGCTCTGATGCTTGGCAAAACTTAAATCTACAGGTTTAGGGTAGGTTTCCAATGAAAGAAGAAGTTAAAGGGATGTATGTGTGGCTCCATTAAGAATCCTTGCCTCAGGCTTTTTTTCCCTGCTTCAGAAATCCAAATGGATAAAGCAATCTGTTGGCTGTAAAGGGAACTATATAGGTAGCTGCACAAATGTAGGAGAATGAGAATTTAAAATAAGAAATGTCGTATGGTTGTGTAAATGATAGCCTACGGATGGGGTGTTGCCAAATATATTAGCAAGATAGATGAAGCAGCCTGACAGTGTTGTTAAAGCCAACAATGGAGTGGCTGTATGGTGCAATCAATATCTTTTCTTGCTGCGGTTCCCTATGTCAGCTGAAGAAAATGTTTTAATAGAAATTCAGTATATGTCTCTGAAATAAAGAGAGTGTTTGAACTTCTTATGGTAATAAATGCAGTTTTCTCTTTGAAGATGTGTGTCAGGTGATTTTTTGCTTCTCCTTAGGAAATGGAAAGCCACATGTAAGGACTGGAACACCAGAAGGGTGATAGGAAGGTGACAGGTGGATTAGCCATTAACTGCAGCTGCTCAGCTGAGGCAGAAGAGCATTCAGGAGGATGCTTGCAGGCTGCAGAAACATGTGTGAGCAGGCTGACATGGGGGTGAACCATGGGCAATAAGTGAAAAGTTGTATTTATAACCCTTCCCTACAACTACAGAGGGCAGAATCATAATCAAGAATATTTCTGAAAGCTAGGAAATCTTGTTTGTAAGTGAATATAATCTAGTAAATGCTTAATAACTTTTCCTGATCTATGTGATCTGGGAACAAAGTGTTTCCAGAGATGGAAGGCAGGCATTTCAGTGGCTCTAGGTAATAGTACCTGTGCAGATTCTGTAGCAGATCTTTAGGTGAAAAGAGTGCACAACTTAATTTGGATTTGGGGTTTGGATCTTAGATGGGAAACAAAAAAACCATTCTTTTAGTTGTAAAATGGGGATGATGGCTAACCACTGCCCTGCTGGAGATCACAAGATATATATAGCCTAAATTTGGGTGTTGTCATCAGAGATGCTTGATAGCTTGAGGGTTGTTCATCACTCAGCCACTTTTCAAGGCTGTCAAATACATTTCATGGCATTTGCATTTGCTTTTGAGTTATATGGTGTCCTGTGTCTACTGCAGTGTTGCTGTTCCATGAAGGGCTTTCCACTACAAATTCTTCCTGTTAGAAGTGAGGTAGAAGAAGGGTTAATAGGTTTCCTTTAAATTTTGACCCTTGGCCATTACCAGCAGCTGTCATTCATTTTGTATCAATCAAAAGTGGCTTAGGATACAAGCTCAGTTGTAGTTGTGATCTGACTAGAGAGTAATAGGACACTCTCCCCAACCCAAAACTTAACACAGATTTATGTAACTTCCAACTTACTTCTGCATTTATTTAAAAACACTTTCCAAAGTAATCTGAATGGCTAGAAATCTGAAAGGTGAGATTAATAAAGAGAAGTTCAAAGCTGCTCTCATTTGTCACAGGTGTGAAGAAATAGCATGTCCTTGCTTGCAGACAGGGCTTTGCTTTTTCCATGCCAGAAAGCACTGCCCCTCAGCTCCTTGCATCAAGAGTGTGAGCCTGTCTCTAGAGAGCTCTGCAGGAGAACTCCTGAGTGAAGAGTGAAGGCTTTAGCTTGAAGCTGCATTGATCCAACTGTACCAAACACATGAGAGAAATGATGGTAAATTCCTTCCCCAGACAGAACAATGCCATTTACTACAAGATGTGATCCTTGGAAATCAATCATTTTTGTACTTTTCAGTAAACTATTACTGGTTCAAATTAAATTGGGAAAAACTGACTGGCATGAAAGTAAAGTTTCTAAGTAAATTTCTGCCTGGATCTCTGTGATAATATCAATGCAGATTTCATGAATATGTTTCATTAAAAGGATTTTCATTAAGAACAAGTGTCAAAATTTGCTAATATGTCAGACTCAGAGGACACCCGTAATTGCATGCACAGTGTTTGTAGATCTATCCATTTTTTCTTCTCTCTCTACCTCTATTAATAAGCATTTCTAAGCTGCCTGTTAGTGTAATAGTCTGGCACACTTTACAAATTACAAAAACAATTTTGTTTTCTTTATGTTTGTTAAGCCCCTTAATCTTCTTTTTCATTACTTGTAAACATATTATGCTTCTGCTTTTTTAGTTGGAGGTCTAATCACAGGTGGTATCCAGATATTGGTCTCTGACTTAGTGATCCGCGATGGTTTTGCTGTAGTGCACAGTATTTTTACAAGCCCCCTTACCTGTTTTTTCATCCTGATTGCTCGTAGTCACCTGGCTGCCCCATAGTCTTAGAACACACAGCCTGAGCCATTGCAGTCACTTAAACCAGGCTGTAACACCTCTTCACACAAAACACGTGCTATGAGAAATGTAGGTGTCCAGCCTCCATGCTGAAAGGACTGCCAAAGTTGAGATAAAGCAACTTTCCAGCAAGTGATCACTGACTATTAATACGGTTGGGGGGCAAATCTGTTTCAGAGAGAAGTCCCACTTTTGTTTAGTAGCTGCTGTAAACGTTTTTGTTTTGTGACTGAGAAATCATGGCTTCAATTTACCTTGAGTTTCTTCCTGGCATCTGCTATACTTTGGCTGCTGGTGGGTTGCAGCTGCTTTTTTGACCATAAAAATAAGGGCCTCTAAAATAGCAAGAGAAATTAAAATGTGAAATTGTGAAAGTTTGAATATTATTCTCCTGGCAATGGCTGGAATTCAGAGAAAAACTGACCTAGGGTTAATGACTGTATTTCTTGCCTTTATGCTACTGCTTATATTGGCCTTTGGCTCAAAACCATGCACTAATGGACTAGTAAACATTCCAAGAAAAACCTTCAATTTTTATTAAAAATTGCCCTTATTCTCTTTACTGTCTGATTTGGTCATTCTGTGTTTTGTTTTTCTGAAGTTCATGAACTTATTTGTCTGAGATGATTGTGACTAAGTCGTTGCTACTGATTAATTTTATTTTTTCCTACTTAATAGCTCTGGGCTATGGAAGCTGGAGAGATGACATCCCTGTCTGCAGCGTTTTACAATTCCTAGATAAGCACTTTCAAGCCTACCAAAAAGCACAGGCTCTACTAATCAGCTCTTACTCTTTTTTTCTCTGTTATGTGTTACCTAAAATTAGGACCATGTTGTACCAAAATAGGATTTGAACTCAAATTCCAAGACTTGAAAAATAGGATCTGCAGAAGAGTGAACAGGATAAAACTATATCCAAGAAGATATTTTTAAAGCCAATCTTCATGTCATTTTCTTGGGAAAAGCAAAATATTTACAAGGTATTCTTTAATCGGTTTAATTGAGAATAAATGAGTAATATGAGCATGAGTCATGCAGATCTGAACATAGACAAGAAATATCTCCTTAATTTTGAAGAAGGGAGAGACATTTTATAAAAAGGAGAGTTGGTGCACAATATAGTTTTGAGTTATATTCATGTCCTTCTCCATTTGAAAATAGTTCAAAAAACGTGCTCTGGTGATCAATTCTAAGTACACTTCAGCCTTTGCAAAATTAACTTAGAAAAGAGTTTAAATATTGTCTCATCCCAGCCTTTACAAACGTACAGCTGAAATGTTGGACACCTGTCTCTAGTTATATGAATATTTTACCTGGAATGAGGTTTAGTTGCCAGATAAAGTTATTTTGTATGATCTAAAATATTATCTAATATTTCCTCCTGTGTAATGCATTGCACTACATCTCTTGTAGAAGGTATTGACATCAAGCCTAAGGATTTTTCTTTATCATCAGTTGGTTTGGCTGGACAATTTTTTTCTTCTTTTGTTACAACTGGTATGTAAAACTCTTAAGATATTTAGGGTTGCTTATGTTTTCCACTTTTAGTAAGAAATCTAAATGTCTCAAGAAGTGTTCTGATAATTCTTTGCATTTGCTTCTGGTTTATCTTTCTTCCCCCTCCCACCCGTCAAGAAGAATTTGAAATTTGTCCTTTTCTGACTAGTATTTAGGATAAGTGAGACAAACTCTTCATTTCTCCTGCCTGTTCTCAAGGTACGTTACTCTGTCAAAACTATGGAGAAGGAAGAGGAGGACTTAATGTGTACAGAATTAATTTTCTCTCTGTGGTGAAACACAGTGATGATGGCTTTAGACTTTCACTTGAATAGGCCAGTATCAGGAAATCTTTCTTACCAGGACATTAGATCTAGTTAGATTTTGATAGAAGCTTTGGTTGAAAAGTGATATTAAAATGAGAAATAAAAGGATAAAAGTCTCCAAGGAACAACTGGGTGATATTACTTCTGCTTAGCATTGGTTATTTAAAAATGAGCCCTGTTTCACTTCTCATAAGAATGCTCTACTGCTTTTTTTTTTTTTTTTAATCAGATTTAGCAACAATAATGTATTTCACTGCTACAATATGGCATTTAGGTTGAAACTGAATGTTTACCTACACTTTAATTACATAAAACAATTATAATTAAATTCATTTCAAACAGTAGGCAAACAATGAAATAAATTCCTCCATATAGTAACATTAAATAAATAGACTATATTCTTCTCTTTTCTCAGGGCCAGATAACAATGAACCAATTATTCTTTACAGCTTTCCAAGAGAGCTCCTCATTGTACAGAGAGGCTTAACATCTGGATCAATGCTTGCATGGTTTTTAATGAAGTCCTTTAGCTCTTAGAAATTATTGAAAAAGCATCTCCTGTGGAAAACAAAGATTAGTTTAGCTGGATGCCACGCTGAGCAACTGATGTTTTTCTTGGCTGGCTCAACATAAAACTGCTTCCATTCTCTGTATCAAGTAAGGATCTGCAGGCTTTAGTCCAGTAAACAAAGACTGCTTTCTTGTAATTCAGTATGCACTGTAGCTTGTTGGCTTTCTTCAAGGATAAGGAAATTAGGATAAATTCTGTCTGTTGCCATTGCTTCTCCACACTGTACCGATTCCATACAGGAAACTTAAAAGTACTCCCAGAGAAATCCTCCCATACATATGCCATAGAGCTAATCAAGAAATCCTACGTCTCTTGCCGGTAAACCCCCACAAGTTATGATTTGCCAGTATGAGGATTAAGCTGTGCGAGAGGGCTGTTGACAAAGCACTGAGAGCATGTACCTAGAGGACCTGCCTGCAGTGATTTTCCACATTGTTGTCATGAATGCACTCAGCGCAGAGTTGAAAAGAGCAAGGGGGGGTTAGCTTTAAAAGTTTGAGTTGTTTTTCATGTGTTTTTCACATGTCCTGAGAGTGCCAGGGCCAGAGGGGCTGCAGGAGCTTTGCTGTGAGCATCAAACGTGCAGTGACTGGGGTAGTGCCCACTGTTTCTCAAAATATGAGCACAATATGATTCCAGAGCACTGTGTCAAATCAAGTCATATAACTGGAAGAGCGATTTCTTGCTCCTCAGTGGAAAGCACGTGAGCAGCCTGACAATCCCAGGTTTTATTCCTAAATCACTTCAGTAATTTGCTCAGAGCTTTGGCAAGTGGTTTTAGTTCTTGGTGCTTTCATCCAGCCAGTGGTTTGCCACAGAGGCAGCTCTCTGTATAAGGGACTTCTGTCGTGTTGAGTGCTTGCTCCCACAATGGTCAGGCTCAATACATCTCTGTCTGTGAATAACTGATTTTTAGTTGAAGGGCTAAATGATATGAGAAAAGCAATCAAGGCAATGTATTGTTCTGGTACAGAGAATCAATGTGTTCTTAAAAATGTTCCATCCTGGGACCTATACTTAATGGGATAACTCAGAGAATGCTGCAAGTGCTCAGCAATTAAATCTTTGTTTTTCCTCTGAATGTGAGCAAGATTTCTATGTCTGAATGATTTTTTTGTAATGTTCTCATTTTAAATTCATACATGCAAGCAGAGACACTGAAAAAGGTACTTTGGCTAAAGGCTTCCCACATTGGTGAGCAGCATGGCACCGTGCTTCCCAATGGAGTAGCTGAGGAAGTGAAATTACATCTGACAGGTTCATTTCTACATTACTACAATTCTTGGCTAAAGGCAAAATTGCTTAAAAAGAGAAAAGTCTTGAGAAGTAAGGAGCTGTAGCTCAGCTTCTAAACTGAAGCCCTAGCATTAACCTAGGCTTGCCACTGCTTACAGGGAGAGAAAAGATAATTCTGTACCACCTTCAATCTGTGTTTATAAATAAAAGTATTAATGAAATAGAACTGTTCAGTGCATGGGGTTTATGAATTCATATGTTGAGTTCAGTGCAGCTAGGAAGTGATGGAAGAAAAATATTAAACAAACAACTGAGAATGGTGTACTTAAGAAGGTAAATTTTTGGAATTAATACAGCTTCTCTGGAGAAAAAATACTGTGCTAGAAAAATATTATAATATATAACAAAACAAGACATCCATCAAAATTAATAATCCAAATGTTTCTCTATCTCTCAATCTATGAGGCCAGTCAATCTTTTAAATTACTCTTTTTATTTTTTGAAGTTTGAGTCCTGTAGCAAGTATCTAAATGAAACTTGTTAATATTTCATGAGTTGCACATCTTCTAATCTGTTTTTATTTCATTTTTATGAAAATTACACTTCAAATTAGTTTTCTTCACCTGGAAAGACCCATATCTTATGCATTATAATTTTTAATTATCTTGATTTATGTACAGCTATAACTAGTGAAAATTCCAGCTTGAATTTCCAAAAGAGTTAGTATGGCATCTAAACTATGTATGGGCCCCTCACTGCAAGAAAGACATTCAGGCACTGGAGCGTGTTCAGAGGAGGGTGACGAAGCTGGTGAGGGGTCTGGAGCACAGGCCTTATGAGGGGCAGCTGAGGGAGCTGGGATTGTTCAGTTTGGAGAAGAGGAGGTTCAGAGGTGACCTTATCGCTCTCTATAACTACCTGAAGGGAGGTTGTAGTGAGCTGGGGGTCGGCCTCTACTCTCTTGTAGCTAGTGACAGGATGAGGGGGAATGGCCTCAAGTTGTGCCAGGGGAGATTTAGACTGGACATTAGGAAATGCTACTTTTCTGAAAGAATGTTCAGGTGGTGGAATGGGCTGCCCAGGGAGGTGGTTGAGTCACCGTCCCTGCAGGTGTTCAAGAAATGTTTAATGTTGTGTTGAGAGACATGGTTTAGTGGGGTTATTGGTAGTAGGTGGATGGTTGGACTGGATGATCTTGTAGGTTGTTTCCAACCTAGCTAATTCTATGATTCTAAAGGATGCTCCCTATCCTTCACAGAAGGACTTTTATGATGGTCTCTTGAAATGTTCTCGATGGGTGACTTGAAGATGATTATTTCAGTTTTGTTTTGCTTTCTCCAGTTTATCTGTAGGAACAGTGGTTCCAAACAGTTCAGAATTTAATTGCCACAGCACCCTCTCTTCTCCTTCTCCTCATATTTCCTGGCCTCTTTCTCCAGAGCTGCTGTTCTCCTGGGAAACAAATGGAATGGTTTCCTTTCGCAACGAAACATTGAGAAAAGTGGCACATGGCACTGATTCATGGTAGGAAGTGGTAGAAACTAAACTGCCTTTACTAAGCAATTTTGAGATGTTATCTTTCTGATCTTGTGACATCCAGCAATGAAATCAAGCTATGGAGGCCAGTCCAAGGTGCTCCAGACCTGGCAGCCTTTGCTTACTACTTTTTTTAACGCTGACTGTTTTCCAATGAGAGGGGTTGGGAAAGGAGATAAGATCCTTTGATTTTATACTCTGAGAACTGTTGTTGTTAGGGAACTGGAGACATTCGTGATGGCTGTGATATCTCCAATTGACTGAGAACCAAGCAAACCTCCAAAAGGCAAGCAGCCAGTTATTTATCATGAACTTATTGACAATCCAACTGATAACAGGTAAACCAGTGAGCACTAATCAGACAAATTAGTAGAGCGACAATACCAGGACTCTGGTGCTGTATTTCTGTCCCCAGTGGCTTCAGTTTTTGATATTTACCAATCTCCAAGGTCGAGGCAACCGGTCTTGAGACTCATTTGATGACAAAAAACAGGAGCAATGAAGGGTCTTCTCACCTCCCCAGGCTGTGCTGTCTGCTACTGGTGCTACGTACTCTTCTCTGCTGGTCAAATGCAGCCTGGTCTACAGACTCACCACCTCTGCTCAGGGGGCAGAGGCCATCTACTGGAGTTGGCCCAAGTGGTGCAGGTTCATCCTGCCATGTTCAGGTCACAAAGCTTTTCACTTTCTACAGCAAATTTAGCAGCCTTGCGGTATGCCTGGGGTGCTTTTCACAGGAATTCTGGTTGGCAATCTCCAAGGAGCCTCCTTTTTCTAGTCCTGATTACATCCATCAAATAGGAAAGACTGTACACGTGCAGTTAAACTAAAATACCCAAAGGGAGCAAAAATCCAGAGAAAGAGTGAACTCTTACAAAGACCTGAAGACATCTGTGATAAGGGTGGAAGGAGGAGATGGGCACCCCATAAGCACAGGCTGATGTACTCTCACAAAACCAAATGTAGCTTTCAGCAGCATTTTTGTCGTGTTTTGTCCAAATATATTTTTCTCTGGGGGAAAGCTTTTCATACATCTTCTAGCATGCCTCAGAATGCATTTTACTCAGCTGATCTCCACTTGATTCAGATGATGCTTTCCTCTTACTACTCTGGCTTCTTCTGGTTCAATTAGATGCTTCATCTCCCCCAAACTAGCTCTAAATTATTTGAATTTTTTGAGTGTGCCCTGGAAAACTTGCAAAATCAGATTTTCATATCAGGCATTCTGTTACATTCAGAAGCTGGAAATATTCTGAATCTATTTGACAAATTTTAGTACTTTTTCTTCTGTTAGGAACTTTGAAATACAGAACTCTGTGAAAATGAATGAAAAACTCTGCTTATGTAAAGCTGGTAGAGATTTGCACATTTGGATCATATTTGGAGAAAAGATTAACATGAAGATGAGGTTTTATTATTCTTCATCCCTCCTGCTCTTCCCTGCTTCCCTGTAATGGATTTCGATTTATTTGATGATGGACCAGACTTCTCTGTATCATCAGGAACATCCACACATTTTTCACTGAGGAAGGGGAGGGAATGGTAAGACTTGCATGATGTTTATTTGTGATTTTCTTTCCATTACTATTGAGATTTGAGAATTGCTGGCAGTGAGAATGTTGTGGGCTTTTTTTCTAGATACAGGTCCATAAACCAATGAGAATATATAAATATGTATATATGTACAGAGAAGAATTATATAATACATTGTGTTAGTAACTGGATCAGAAGTAGCTGGAGGTAACGCAAATTATTTTCTTTGTGTAAGAATATAAATGAGGCAAATTTTCCCAGCTGAGAAAGTTTCTACTGTGTATTTTTGTCATTGTGTCACTCTTGTCAGAGAAGAACTGCCAAGAATTTTAATGTACCCTGTATTCATTAGTGGTTGGTAATGAATCTGTGATTGTACAACATGCCCATAAATCCCCCATTTTTGTATAAATTTGTCTATTTTAATACTCTTCCTAAAGCTTTCCTAGGTCAAATGTGTATTCATCATGCATCTGCCTTTACTTTCTGGCAACTAAGCTAATAATATGCAGGGTACTCTGTGTTGTACTGAAGTTTGAATGTGTGGAAGTTTGTACATATATTTTCCATTAAAAGAGGAAAAACACTTAAGCTTACTATAGCACTTTCTAGTTAGCTTACTTATTTCTATTCTGCATGTATTTCATTATTATTAATAACCTTGCATCAGTGTTACCATGGAAATGGGGAATGAGTTTTTGGCATGGCTGTAGGAATCGGGGTTTTCTATCCTAGCCAGCTGCCCTCTTGCAAGCAGTGCTTGCTAGGTATTGCTAGTGAACAGTTCAGATGGGCTTCATTATTTGGCCAGTTTATTTGTGTACAGTGTTCTTGTCTTTGAGCAACACATTTCATATACTTTTGTGGAAGTCACTCTTGTGAAAGTATGGTGAATTCTAAGGGCAAAAGCATCATCAGTACACTTCCAGAGGGGAGAAAAAATCCATGAAAAGGAAGGACGGGGCCTAAATTTATATTCACACCCTCGGTAGTTCTTTTCTCTTTGAAATTCTTTTCTTACTAATTCATAAGCTATGTTTCTTCAAACTAATACATACGTTTTAATGGAACTCAGTATTGGTTAGGCATAAGGCATGTGCTGAGATGCTTTTTAATATTTCTCCTGAGAACTCGGACCATCAGCAGAACTTAAGGCAATGCAGTTCTATCAGCTGCAGGCATTCAGAACCCAGCTAAGTCATTTTACCATAACATTATAATTTATTTTATTTTCAAATACTAATTAACTTGGGGGGGGGAGGGAAGTAGAGGTTCTAGAATCATCTAATAACTTCATTTGCAATGCAAAGATTAGTTAATTTTCTAACTCTCCTAAAATAACAACTCAGTTTTCTGTAATATAGTTAGAGCAGTCCACAGTGAATCTTGTGAGCTTGGAAATCATAATTAAAAAAAAAATTCCTACTGCACCAATTGAATCCAGCAAAAAAATCAACATGTTCTTTCTGCTACATACATTATTAACAGATATAGCAAGTTGTGACTGTTCTAACATCAGAACTTACTGGGCAAGTTTGATAATGTAGTAGAAGGTAGAAAAGAACACAATTTAGTCTTCCTCTGAAGTATTGACTCTGCTGACAACCCTGCTCCTGTTTTGTGGTGCTGTGTAATGGGAAAAAGGCAAACGGATCAAAGATGCACAGCAGAAAGAGGTACTGTTTTTTTGTATAGCCATCCTCTGGATTTAATTTACCCCCAACACACACATTATGGCTGTGATTAGAAAGAGAGAAGAGTAAGAAAGAAATGTTTACTGAAATGGAGGATTCTTAATCTATCTTTTGTCATTTTGAATAAGAGGATTGATTTTTCTAATGTACTCAGTGCTCAGTGTTTTCCTCTGGTTAGTGATTTTAAGTTTGCTTTCATATTTTTTAATCACTTATCTCCTTAAAGATCAAAAATTGTCACTATAACATAGACTTTTGGCACTGGTTAGACCTTTTTATCTTTGTATGGTAGATGCTGTGTGTAGATAGCAACCATACCTAAGAGTGGAGCATTAGCATGATATAGGTAGCAAATAATAGGCTCTGCTTTTACAATGAACTCCACAGCTGACAAGTTTCTCCAAGAGACAACTAAATCCTGCATTTTCACCTAGACGGAACGTAAAACTCAATTCATAATAGCACTATCTGGAGACATAGTAATGCTACAGCCCCTATATCTGTATCCATGCGTTTGAACACACAACCAGCGTACTTCCTTTTTTCAGCTGCAGATCAGAGTCGCTACCTACAGTATGTCCAGATCTTTGAACAGGGTTTGCATATACAAAACTGTCCCTAGTGCCTTTTCTCACTTCTGCCTCAGAGCTCCATGTACACCTCTTGGTGTATTAACCTTTTTTACAACTATCTACCCTACAAAAAAAAAAAAAAAAAAATTGTAATGACAGTTAATCTTTTGACATGATGATGTGGAATTTTCAGATCTGTTCATTTTGCAGTCTTTGCAATGTATACTGTCTGCCTGTCCACCCATGCAGCCTAGAAATGCTAACTTCAGTCAGCCCTGGCACTGGTGCTGAGCTTTTTCCCATTGAAAACAGAAAAAAATACTAAAAAAGAGTAACATGATGGCAGGCAAAACGAGCAATTTTCTTGGTGAGTATCCTTTGGCTGGGGTACGCCTGCACTGCTTCTGTAATAAGGATTTTTCAGCTGTTGTTTTTCTCTCCACTTAAACAGGTTTTGATCAAGAATGTCTGTTAAAAAAACAATCTCATTCCTCAGTACATGTATTAGTATTAAATCTTCTATATTCATGATGTCTCTTTAAAGGTTTTCATTTGAATTAAAAAATGGACAACTCAACCCAAAGTTTCAGTTCAAAGCAAAATTATTGATGCTCATGAATCTGCAGTAGGATTGTTTTAATGTGTATCGCTGTGATTTCTTCTGTCCTAGTCATGGCTGCACCATTCACAACATGTTTAGATAAATGCATATTTTCTGATGTATACCATGGATTGAGTGCCTTGAGTATTTCTTATAAGATTGTTTCTGACTGGAACTGAACACACTGTGGTGTTTGATGCTTGTCTCTGAACCCTGTCTGTAAGAAGGACAAGGTGAACTGGAGTTCTCAGTGTCACTGTCTGATGCATCCCACCTCACTTCCCACTGTCCGTGTCACCAGGAGGTAGTCATAGCCTGCAGATCAGTTCTGCAGGGAAAACTCCTCCAGGAACCCCAATGTGTGTGCAGTGGGCTGTAGGAATGGATGATAAATGCTTGTGTGCCTAGGGAGGGGAAGTGTTAATTGCTTTGTCTACGGAAATGGAGCACAGGTATTAAGACACCTCAGAGTTAAATTTTTTTCCACATCGTTGTCAATTTTTAATGTCTATCTGTAGTGCTGTCTGCGAAGTGTTATCCTCTTGAAAGAGTGTGCTTTTGCTGGAATAATCACGCTTTTTCTTCCCCTCTGTCAGCTATTAATAGTGATAAATTTTAATTGCATATGTAAATAAAAACACTGTGTACTCATTAGTTTAAATATGTTTTTCATTAGGCAAATGAAATGCTCATTGCATATGATGCAAAACTAAAAGCAGAAAAATGTTACCAGCATGGAGCAGTTTGGAAAGTATATTGACACTTTTTTTTTAATGATAAAAATAAATGATGATTCAAGAGATTATTATGGGCAATTTTTTCAGTATTGGCATCTTGGTTTTGGATCTGAAAAAGCCAAAATAATTTAACAGAAACATAGGTACAGTGTCAAGGCCAGCACATTTAAAATTGCTGCTAAAATGGAGATGACACAGGAACCTATGTTACTATTTATAGCATTGATTATTTTGGAGATGCTTACTGTAGTGTGGGTAGGTATTTTCAGTTTCTATATAAAAAAGATTCTGCTACCTCTCAAATTCTGATAACTTTGAACATATTGGCCCTGAATTACATTGCTTCTTAATCATTAATTTTCAAACTCTTTGAACTCAACACTCCAAATACACTTTTCTCTATTTTTAGGGTCTGTGCAATTATAGTCAGGAGGATATAATTTGTCAGTTCAGTAATCCATAATTTCAAGGTTAGAGTATATCTATCTACCCATTAGGTCACAATTTGTTTCCTTTCTACCAGTAACATATCCAGAATTTTGTAAGTAGTTTATTTGTAAGCTGTCTTTACCATCTCTTTCCCCTATTCTGCTCAATAGGAAATGATAGAAATCTTATCACAAAGATGCTTAGCAAATCATTTTCATTTTATACAACAGCCTGGCTTCTTAACACTTCAACCATGCTGAAAAGATGCTCTGTAGGTATGACTGTCTAACGTTATGGTTCAGAACAGACTAATGATCTCTTTTGGCATTGGAAAATATTGCATTGCCGATCTGGTTAACCACTGAGGTCTGTTGTTAGTCATTTCAAAGTGGATGCAGATCAAAATATCCAAACAGATAATGTTTCCTGATTAATATGAGAATATAAAATGTTTTTCCCTCCAAAACTCACCACAGCAAATGCACTTCCTTCTTGATTGCTTTCATAAGAGAGAGAAAGAAAAAGCCATTTTCAGAGATAAGCTTGAATATTCTTGTCTCCCCCATACTTACTCAGTTCAAATTCTATCAGATTTTTATATCAGAGCATAGTAAAATATTTATATGTGAGATGAAGTGAAAAAAATAAGACAGGCTAGAGGGCAGTCTCAGAATTAAAAACCAAAGCCTCGGCAGGCAGTCTAAAAGAAGTAATTTATCTGTCTTCTAGATTCTTCATTTCCCAAACTAAATTGTTGCTTGCAGTACCCATATCCAAAAGAATAATGACAAACAGACATTCCATTTTGTATGCAGAGCTATTGCACTTGACATGGCTGAAAACAAAGTCATAGATTGTAGGCCAGGGGGGACTACTGTGATATCAGATTTGACTTTCTCTGTAAGAGAGACCAGAGTGTTTCAAGTGTTAGCAGCCTGATAGAGTTCATGGGTCCTGGCTAATCTGGAGCAAAACTTTGAGGAACACATTCAGTCTAGTCTTGGGTTAGAGAGTTCAGAAAACTAAAAATCTTTTGCATGTTTTGCATCTTCTTGCAGCAAATACTCTATATGCCCTTAAACCTCTGTTTTTCTGATCTGCTGTATTACAAATAGAATACAATATTAGTGTATAAGTACTGTTCACTAGGTGCTCTTGCTTATTCAAAGTAAAAGTGATTTACTGCAGTACTAGCTTGTTTCGTATCTATGCCCCAATAGATCCATGCATTCATTGTCAAAGAATTTGAGCATAACAGCACTGTGGAACCACAGTATACAGACTAAGGTCTGGAAAGCAAGCATGTCTTGACCTTCATTTGTGCTCTAAATATTGTCTTTACTATTCAGAATGGTTCTTGTTCATCTATAATCCATGTAGCGTTTCTCCAAAGTTGTCAGCATTCATGGAAAGTGGTTAGCTTTTATAAATGATTGCACTGAGCTGCAGTCTGACTCCTTTGATTCTCATCCATCATCAGATCCTCTTTAGTGATTTCTCATGAGGTTCCCCTCCCTCTTACTGCAGAATTTCTTTATGCAGGAGGAGGTGCACTTCAAAGATGCATTAAATCTTGTACATTAGCTTCTGTACATGCTGACACAATTCACTGTAGCATTTGACAGCTCCTTCAGGTTCTTCAAGAAGCTTATGGCAGAGGTGAGAAAATTGAGGCTATATAATGCTTTAATCTATAGTAAGCTCTATAATATTTAAATTGTAGACACATACAGAGTGTCTTTAATGGTAAAATGTAGCATGCTACACAGCTAGGTAAGGGAACACAATTTCTAAATAACTCTTCTAGAACACTAAATTTTATTCATACACAAATTTCTTATCTGATGAAACTTGGCTCAATTGGAAATAGTAACGTGTCCAGGAGAAAATTAGCATCAACTTGTTCCCTCTCCTCATTTTTTTTTCCTTTAATTTCTGTGATTTCCAGTTCTGCTGTTACAGTTAATGTATGGACTAACTTCTGGCACAAATTTGCTGACATTTTGAATATCACTGGGATTTCTGGATTTGAATGAGGTGAACCTATACATGGAAACCCCTTCTTATTCACTAGTGTCTGGTAGGGAACTACTTCTGTGTGTTTTGGATTACTTTATGCAAACTGCTGATCCTTCTGCACCAAAGTGTTAGAGAACTGTCCATTTTGTACAATGCACAACATCAATAGAAATGTGCTTTTGCAGTACAGTCAGCTTTCCAAAATCAAATTTACATCGAGGCAATTGGAGTGCTTTATAATAGGGAGAGTTAGAAACATAATTATAAGCTGCAGCAGACACTAAGGAATGGAGAGGCTGAGAGAGGTCTGCGACACATACATTTGCAAATTAAGATAACTATCAGTCATTAAAAAGATAAAACCCTACTGTCTCAAACTTTAGTACATTAAACAATGGTATTCTATCTTCTCCCATTGTCAACCATAATATTCTCACAAGGCAATATGAGAAAGGCTATAAAGTGGCTCTTAGGTGAGCTATGCAAAAAGCAAAGTCTAGATGAATTTTTAAAATGAATTGCCTTTTGGCAAAAATGATGGCAACTCACTGCTTTGCTTTTTGTTTTATGTTTTCCAAGATTCCCAGTTACAATGGAAGCATCTCACAAAGTGTATTGAGCTGGAAAAGATTTTCACCTCTTGTTATAAGATAAATCAAACAATTTCAGGATAATTTGCTGGCTTCCATTTTCTCTTCAAGTAAATGAGTATCTGTCGTGCAACTGTTAGTACAAATTTCAAGTTATGAAGGGTCATTCACCAACAAATATAGAGTTGTGGGAGGTGAAAGGGAAAAGAGGTTTCTGTATGAAGACTGTTTCCTAGGTGCACTCCAAGACTAACAAATAAAGATATTGTGTAATTTAGGATTATTTTTTGTTGTTGTTACGTAGTTAAAACATCATCTTACCACCATGTTCTACTGTCTTGCGTCACTTTTGACTTAGATTATCTATATTTCAACACCTCGTATTAGCAGCAGCTGTAGTTTAAGTCCCAATATACTCAGTCCACCAATAAACATCTTTTTATGTGAGCAACTAAGGAGCATGAAAGTTAGAATGGTAAACTAACTTGAAGTTGGTAACATTTAATGTTACCTGAGCAATTTTATTTCAAGAACCTATAGTTTGCAGCCTAATACTTTCAAATAATTCATTCCTACTAAAGAACACATTTAAGTATGTTTATTGTTCCTGTTGATGTTGATGATCTTGAAGCGTGTTTGCATTGATGTACTTTAGATAGAGATATACAGTACAGATCTGATGAATGCCTTTGAGTCTGTGCCCAAAGCATTTAATGAATCATGAATGCTTCTACTTCCTCTGGATTGCTTTATTTTCTGCATAGGTTGCCATATCATATAAAAGAGAAATTTGTTAGTAAACCTCATATACAAAGCTGCTCCAAAAGTAATGCCTTCTGTTTTATTATGCTGGCACAACATCAGAGGTAGATTTTGGTGGTATGGTAGGGGAGGGTGAACCTTCCTGCCAATGTTCCATTACCTTTTATTGCCATGTGACAGATGGCAGCAGAGGGGCAGTTTGACAAAATGGCATCTGACATGGAAGTGTGTCTGATGCAAAAGTGTGGAACTGAACTCCTCCATGCAGGAAAAAAAAATGACATTCATTGACACTCAGTGAACATTTATGGAGACCAAACAATGGATGTGAACACAGAGAGGTGGTGGGTGGTGAGTTTCAGCAGCAGTGGCAGTGACATCAAAGACAAGCCACATTCTCAATGGCCATGCAGATTTTTTCAAGCTCAGCATGCAGGCTCTTGTTCATCACTGGTGAAAATGCATAGCTAATGGTGGTGACTACTTTGAAAAGTAGTGTTTTGTAGCTGAGAATTTGCTCTCTCAAATATTGTTATTGTACTCTTAGTATCTGTTGTGATTTGCACGGAAATAAATAAGAGGTATATACTTTGCATAGCTATGCTTTTTCACTAGCAATGAACAAAAGCCTGCATACCACTCCCATAAAAATCTGCACCAGTAGAGGTGATCCACCTCTAAATTTGACCATTTTAAATGAAGCACAAAGATCAGGTTTTAAGCAAGAGTTAGGACACCTGGACTCTAACAGCTAATTTATTTTGCCACTGCCTCCAGTAACTGCTTTTGAAAGAGCACTCTTTCTTCTGCATGCTGTAGAAAATCCACAGTACATTTCTGCAAGAACTCAAAGATATAGCTTTTTCTCCTTAGGTTCAGCGTGTAATTCATAGAGGTTTAAGATGTCTTCTCTCCAGGCAGAAGCAGTGAATGTACAGAATTGCTTCATTTCCAGGCATAAACCTAAGGTTTATCATCCTTCCCTTTCTTCTCCTCTATTTCTCTACCAGTCACGTCACCCGAGAAACAAAGATGTATGCCAAGCAGACACTATAACTATCTTTGCTAACATCTGTTACAGGCCAATTTCAATGCTATTGCTACTTCCCTTCTTATTCTGTATGTATGAGCTGATATTAATATCTCCAAGGAAAGCAAATGCATGAATCAATGTGCCTGAATTAAATAGGGTTGAATGGATGAAGAATGTGTATGAAAGAATGAGTATTGTGTTTGCATAGTAAGGCTTTGTGTGGAACATGGAGGGTTGCATGGAGAAGGTGCAGCTGGGCAGAGGAAGGCAGGGTGTTCTTGGGGACCCCCACCTCCCTTCAAAATAAGGCTGGAACAGTGTTGTAGATGGATGCAAATACACTACACTGAACTTGCAGGAGAGAAGTAGGACTACATTTGGTGATATAAAATAGTGATTTAATAAAGCTTAATTGTAAATAAGACAGCTAATTAACAAGATTCAAGATAGCTGAATACATTTGATTATTTACTCTATAGAGGGCAGATTAAATGTGTGTAGGAGACCCTCCCATTTAGTCATGAGGATTAGAGTGGACCCTCTTACTTTTTAAACCCTTTGAACCCTGGAGATAATGAACCTCAGTGCAACTGGATCCATTCCTAGTCCCAGACTTGGTTGATGGCTTGTGTCTAAGGGATTATATGTACACAATCAATCTAAAATATAATCTTAGCAAAGCTAACAAAGCTTAAAATAAACTATCAGTCATTTACTGAGGATCTATGTTGCATTGGCAAGAGCATCTTGATGTCAAGGCGTAAGGGATCTCCACACAGGTGTAACCTTGTGAGGCATCCCTGCATAAGGGGCAATCCTGTCATATAGCTCACAGCCACGCAGGAGATCTCAAGGGGCTTTTGGGCTGCTCGCTATTTTTGGGGTAAGATGACTGACTTATAGCCACAGGCTGCTTTTAGGCACATGCTCAGTAGATTGTCAGCTGTTGAACCAGGTGTTGGCTATCAGTTCCTTTAGCTGCTCAGTTTCAGACAGATTTGTGATTATCAGTCTGTCTTAGTAAGAGTACAGTTGTTCATTGTCTTTCGGCATGAGGCCGAAGGAGAAAGCTGAGGGAAGAAGCACATGAGGGGAGCACGCCATCGCAGGTAGGCTCTCGGCCTGTGTGCCTCTTTTGTGCTCTGCTGCTGTATGGATATGGATAGGAGGGATAGGGAAAGAGCTGCCCTGACCAGGCATAAGCCCTTAAGAGAAGACCTGAAGCTGCAGTGGTTGTGAGGTTAGTGCCCAGGGCAAGGGACTCCTCCCACAGTGAGATCTCTTCAGAAGATGGTGTCTGTCCTGTGAGAAAATCTGGGGAGAGGGAGGAGATACTGTCAGAAGCTGTTTCTGATAACTGAAGCTTAGTAGATGTTGTTTGTGTTGCAGCTGCCTTTTGAGCCACCCACATTTTTCTTGCAGGCAGAGTTGTGCACAAGTGGCATGTGGTGGTGATGTTTCTCCACTACTGCTGGGAGTGGAAGAGCAGTTACTTGCTGGTGGCTAGCTTGCAGTCAGCTCACCTACAGAAGCCTCCAGTTGTGTTTCCTCTGATACATGCTTCACCCCTTGGCCCTCTCAGCTTAGTTCTCCCTTGTGTCAATAGGGCAGCCTACTGTGCATTAGTGAGTAGTAATCACTGCCAGGGCCGCACCAACGTCTCAGCAGCACCAGCAGTTTACTCTCTGTCTGTTTTTCTGTATCTTAAGTCAAATGTGTTGCTGTCAGCCACCTCCATCTCTCTTGTACTAAAGGCACAGTTCCTCAGGATAATTTTTTTGCAAAAGTATCAGGGACATAGATGCCTATAACATGCTCATAGGAGAAAAGGGTGGTTTGACTGGCATGGGTGCAGACAACAAATATATTTTGTGCTGCTCAGATTTGCACTGTAGAGCATAGCAATAGTTGAAAACTCTTTCTATCCATTTGCAATCCTATTCCTTGCATCCATTTGCTGAGTGTGAAAGGCTGGCCTGAGAGCTGGGTCTGCTTCATACTACATTATGTTCTGAAGACTGATGTCACTGATATTTTGCTTTATCTGATAGCAGTAAGCATTTTTGAGGAGGAAAATATGTACAGGAAGCTCTCCAAGGTCAATATAACAGTGTAAATAGCCAGATGCTATTTCCATGTGAATTACAAGGTTGAGCAGCCAACATCCCTTAGTTATGTAAATTATGAAAATTCTGAGAACCACAGTGCAGACAAGAAATCTATGGCTGCTGATCATTTTCTCTGGTTCAAAAATGACCATATCTTATCCTTTTGTTCCCAATTTTATTTGCGTTGAATTATTGTGCTCCATCCTGATGGAGGTAGGGATGGGAGAAAAGATCTTTTCTTTAGGATATTGTTCTTTTATTATCGAAAAGGCATTCAGCAGACTTTGAAACATTCTTTTCAAGATTTGGGGAAAATAATACAAAACTGGTATTGAGCTATTTCTCTTAAAGTATCCACAGTTAAAGTGATTATTAAACCCCAGGACAGGTTTAAGGGTGATCCAGATGAATATTGTTTTCATCAGAGCTATAGGTCTTTGGTGAATTCATCTGCTTTTTCACAGTTGCCTTAGGGCTGACTTGAGAAAAGCATACCATCAAGTGAAATTGGAATTATTTTGCTCCAATTCCTTTGAAGTTCAGTTTTTATCTGTTACTGCTTGTAGGTATCTGCTGTAAGGAAAACTACTTGCTTTCTGAATACTCTCTTGCACTTGGAAAGCTAGAGATATGATGTATATCTGAAAAAACAAACAAACAAAAAAAACAACTCAAGATGAAAATCCACTGCTTTTTCTAATACAGTAAATAAGGGCAATGTACAAAACAATGATTTGTTTGAAAGACACTTGGAAATATGCATAAATGCTCCTTGTTTGTGGCTACTTCTGGCCATCACAGGTGAATGCAATGGTCCAGGTGCTAACTGCTCCTAGAGCACCTTAAGAGACTGGAAACAAACTGGAAATTGCTACAGTGCAGAAGACAAACCCTATTCTTGCAGTATATCTTAAACTTGTTCTCAAAGCCATTGGCTGCTAATGGAGACACACTATGGGCCCTGCAGAGCTGTATCAAAAGGTGTGAAGTAAAAGCTAACAGTAGAGGCTGCATGGTTCTGCTCCTTGGGAGAGGGGAGTTTAGGACTGTTGCCTTGAGAATGCTGCAGAGGCAAATGAAATTTTGGGTCAGCTAGAATTCCCAGAGAGCCTCCATTGCTCCTCCTTGCCTCAGCAAGGAGAATGAGCAGCCATCTTGCTGAGAATGGCTGTTCTTTGCTCTTTGTGAGCCCTTGATGTACTCCCTGGGAATCAGGACATGCCTGGGAGAAGTAATGCAGAGAATCCCAGAATCTATGGCTGTGGCCAACCCTCAGAAAACAGTTACAGAAACAACCGAGAAGATAAGCAGAACACTGGATGTGTGTGGAGCACCAGGATTAGCCACCAGTACATAGAGGCTGTGTATGAAGGGTGAGGGTATTGTACATGGCATTGACTCCCAAAATCTTCCCCCAGGAAAACTTGAAGGAGACAATACATTGATATGGTCCTTTCAGAGCTTTTTTTTTTTGACCAAGGACAAGTCTCACACACCAGGTGAGGTGCCACCAGCAGATAGTATCTATGGCTCAGACTTAGACCACTAGAAATTGGTACCAGGGCGTAATTTTGGCTTTGAGAATTTGACAGCTGTTTCTAACTATGCACTGTCTTCTCAGAAGGTATGCTTCATCAAAGAGGAAGTCAAATGACAAAGAGGAAGAGGGGAATATAGGGCATAACATTTTGTAAAACAATCTACAATATCAGACTATTAACATAAGGACAAAGTGAGTGGAAAATAGTACTAAATTAGAGTAATTAAGGTTAATGTGCCCTTTGCACTACCATGAATAATTATTTAATCCACAGGTCAGAATCAGTCTCTTTGGATTCCACTGCTATTTTTATATTTAAATAGTGTAAGAAGATAATAGCAGAAACAAATCAGCACAGCATCTAGAGGGGGTTTGTTGTCTAGATAGACATAATCATTAAAGCTGATTCTACCCCATTCACTGTTATTTCAGCTTGCTGCCTATTACATTGATCAGCCTATCTGCTTTGCTAGTTGTGACAGCATTCCTACTTTTTCTGCTTTTTCTGTTAATCATCTTTCTCACTCTTACACGGCTTCTCTCAGTAATGCTGTCAGCAAGATGATGCCTGGTCCCAATTAGAAATTCAATCAATATTCACATAATGAAGGTTCTAGCAAAACCATGTCATTTAGTTCAAAGACGTGGATATATTACTGTAGCTATTCAGGATTCAAGTAATTTAGGGCACCTCAGTGCAAAAAAAAAAAAAAAAAAAAGAAGAAAAAAGGGTGAAAGGCTTAGAGGTAGTTAATTGTTTCTATGACAACTTCCTAAATAAGCTTTAGATTCTAGTCGTTTTTCTGTTTATTTGGAAGCAGAGCAGAATCATTATGGATAAAATTTAGTTACAGCTCAAAGCAGTTCAGGGAGCTTACGCTTTCCTGCTTGTCCTTATAGAGTTACTTAAAGTTTGTCCATTTCAACTTTGAACTGTGTCCAAGAGCAAGATGGCAGCATGTTGCATAGCAATTATCCAATTGTAGTAACTTTGGAAATTGCATTTTTATATTTCTATATCCCAGTAGAACTGTTATATAAATGTATTGCATGGGAAAGAAGTTGTCCTCAGTGAGTAATGCTTTCTTCTGTCCATAAAATGTAGTGATTAAGTTCTGTTATTCAAAAATGGGCTCTGAGTGTGAGCACACCTTTACCATCTCCCAGCACAGGGTGCAGTCCCCTCAAAACCTTTTGGGAACTCAACCCTTTTTACATGCTGCCTTTCAACATCACTGTCATAAGAGAAAATTCACATATGAATCTGCGGAGTGTCATCAAGCTAACTTAAGCTTGCTTCCCTCAAACTGCCATGTGCAGAAGAGTACAGATACATTTTAGCAGGGTCCCTAGTCAGTAGTGTAACAAACATGGTAATTGGCAGCTGGGAGAAAGGTTTCTGTATCCAAATTCTGCCACGATGATCATGTCCATTTCTATTCCAGATATGAACATGAGTGAACGAGTTCAGCCTTTGGAACTGCATAAGTGGGCTGGATTTAAACAGCCTTACTTCTACAGGCAGAGCTGGAGACAGCAAACCGTACAGAGACAGAAATGCGTAACCCTCAGCCACCACACCTTCATTAGCTCCAGATCCATATCAGCCTAAATCTTTTGCAATTTCTCAGCAGCTGTAGCTCCTTTCCTTACGTACTCCATAGTATGTAATGAATATGCAGAAGCCATGAAATAAAATGGTGCCTCTTCAGGAGATGCTCCAAGGCTTCTCACAAGTAAATTCCTAGTTTAGAC
Source organism: Numida meleagris (assembly GCF_002078875.1). NCBI lineage: Eukaryota > Metazoa > Chordata > Aves > Galliformes > Numididae > Numida > Numida meleagris. The sequence continues at coordinate 25,754,406 of NC_034413.1, forward strand.
CAGCTTTACCCCTCCTGTAGGTTGGAAATCTCTGAAGTCACTGAGTCATAACTGATAAGTTGTCAGGGAATTATGCCTTAAACATGAAGATACCCCAGAGGTGAATGTGTAAGCAGTACAGACTGAATTAACAATTTATTTCAAACAACAACAAAAAAAGGACAATTTACCTAGCTGTGAGCATGGAGTTCCTAATGACAGCTGGTATGTAGGCATCTCCAGAACTACTCAAACAGCTTAACTGTGCAAGGAAACAGCAACATGTAGGTGTCCAAAAAGGGGAAGAAAGGAGCCCGGAGGAGTGATAGACTGTTTTGTATATGGCCAGGAGTCAATATGATATTGCCATAAAATAAGCCCTTCCCCACTGTCCACAGTCCAGGCCACAAGACAGAATGAATGTCTGTCTTCATGAGTCCTGGAGACTGGAGGAACCACCAAGCATGGGGCATATCTTGTTTTGTTTGATGGTCTCAGGCTTACTCTAGTCTTCTCCTGTGTTGGTGTAGGAATATAAACACTGCAAGGACATGATTCACCCAGTTCTAAGTATTAAATCAGAATAGATCAAGGGAATTAACCTGTTTCTCTTATGAAACAGGGAAGCCTTAAAATAGGGTTTGTCTCTTTTATCTTCTTCCAAGTAAAATAATCACATTCTTTTATTTCAAAGTAACCTTTGTTTTGAAATTTAAGTTGAACAACATAACTTTATGACATAAAGCGGTCATAAGGATGGTAAACTGGTTCAGATTGGTTTAGGATGCTTCAGCAGACTTAATTCTGTTGATGTTTTTCCCTTATTTGTGCTTCAGAGAACTCATTCAAACTGTCCTTTTCTATTTCTGATCTAGAACAGTACAAATGTTCTTTTAAAATATCCGCTATCCACTTGATGAAAAAGGGATGTGCAATTGAAATGTTTCTTTTCCCTCCCATCTGAAAAGACTGTGCAAGGTGCAAGAGTTCTGCACTGCTTTTTGCAGAATTCCTTTTCTGTGAAAATCCAGTTTTTGGAGTTATCATTCAGAGAATTGTAAGAACTGCATTTGCTTAATTTATGAGAAGAGGGGAGAAAAACCTGCTGAGGAAAAAAACAAAGGAGAATGTGGTGTTATCTCAAGCAGTGCTGTTAAATCAGTCAGAGCATTATTTATTGTATTTTATTTTCTTCTATTTCCTGTTACACAACAACTACACCCATCTGTTTGTGGTGTTGGAAAGGTTGTGTTTTCAAGGTTAGCACAAGAGTAATCAAACACTCAATAGTGATGTGAATATTCATATCAAGACACATTATGAGCAAGTAGATAGAGGAAAATGTGCAATTTAAATATGGGTTGCAGCAGGAAATGGGGCATGAAACAGTAATTAGATAGTGAAAATTACATGTTATTTACATAGGTAAACACACTGCAAGGGTTATGCGTGTGATCTTTTTCTATTAGCATTTGTTTATGATTTAACCCTGATTTAAAAAGAGGGTGGCTTTTTTTTCAAAACAAACAAAAAAATGATAAAAGATGAATGTTTGCTTTGTACTAGAAAATCTGCGTTGCCTGCAGGATTGCTGATTTTGGTGTAAGCCAGATTTCACAGCAACTCTAAATCAGAATAGAGCTGTACTGCAGAAGCTGGTGGTGCCAGTTCTCCAGCTGGATAGGCTTTCTACCTAAACCTGCTGATGTTATTCAATCCTAATTTGACTACTGGAAGACTGTGGATGCTGGTAATGAATGCCCAAGCTCTGCAGTGGAACTGCAGTGCAATACTTCCCCTATGAATGGGACACCACTGCTATGAGGACAGGCTGAAAGAGTTGTGGCTGTTCATTCCAGAGAAGGCTCTGGGGAGACCTGATAGCAGCCTTGCATTATCTAAAAAGATGATTCTTTGTCAGGATCTGTAGTGATAGGACAAGAGGAAATGGTTTCAAACTGAAACAGGAGAGATTTAGATTGGATATTAAAATATATATATATTTTTTTAATAAGGGTGGTGAAGCACTGGAACAAGTTGCTCGGATATGTGGTGGAAGCCCTGTCCTTGGAGGCATTCAAGGTCAGGCTGGACCAGGCTCTGAGCAACCTGTTGATATCCCTGTTGATTGCAGGGGAGTTGGACTAGATGATCTATAGAAGTCCTTACCAACTCAAACAATTCTGTGATTCTACACTCTTAAATTTCTTGCAAGAAGAAAGGACAAAAGCATTGTTTTCCTTTATTCAGGAAACATCTAGATCTAGATTAACTTTCCTCCTTTTACTTTCTATAGTAGAAATGTGATTGCAGTCTAGTTAGTACAGTATGAGGATGCATTGTGATCAAAGGCCAAAACATTGAACCATCTCGTCTGGCTGAACGTTTCCCCTGTGTCACCTCCTCTTACCTTTCTCACTCATTTGCTTGTGCCCTTCTCATTTAGCCAAGAAAGAAGGGAGAAAAAATGGTCAACTATTGCTCCTCCTTTCTTCCTTTTGGCCAGCAGAATTTCTCCCTTTCCATAACCAGCTGCCATGAGCACAAAGTTAGTTGTACTTTGGGCTTCCTAGAGAAAGTGGAGAGCAAGGAATTAATGAGCTGAAGAGGGATGGAAACAGATGTCCTGCTCCTAAAGGCTCATTAATTCCTTGGTTTTCCTTCCATGGGTCAATTTTGGTTGGACACCTTTACCACGCTTGATTGTATAAGCAAGAGAAACAAATTCCAAGTGCATAATGTTATTTATTAGTGCAGACATGCAGTAGACAGTAGGACTGCTGTGCCACAGGGCTGCGTGTCTGTTCTCACAACTCAATACAAACAAGCAGATGAAGAAGACTCTACATCTTTCTTCGAGGGGCAGGCTGACATTTTGATGTGGCTGATTTGCTGTCTTCCTCTTATGTACTTTTTTCCCTTGGATTTTAGGTCCTTTTGGTATTTTCCTCTTGAGTCCCTGGGCTTTAACTAACTCCACTTCAACAAATACTATTGAGTATATTCTTCTGCTTTTCTCACATGTATGGTTTAGTTCATGGGTTTTCTCACACCCTAACAGCATTTACAATTTTGTTGTGCAAAACCAAGCTGGGGTTTGCAGTCAGCTAACTTCTTGGCCGAATGTTACATGGTGTTATATCCTCCAACCCCACTGAGATTAGCTATCTCCATGCCATAAAGAATTTCAATATAAAGCTCTGAGACAAGCAAACCACAGCACAGCAGTATTTTCTGGAAGTTTGTGTGCGGGCTCCTGACCTAGCACTTAGCAAAGTTCCAGAATCACAAGAGATTCTGCTCTGCTGCATGTGCTGTGCTTCACCAGGGAGAGAAACTGAGCCTTATGGCAGAGACTAGTTGGCTTCCCAAAGGGCAGAGGTCTCAAACTTGATATTCCAGGCAAATTCCAAGCAGGCTAATCACACAATGACAATCTTAAAGTTCACCTGACATGGCAAGATATGGATTAATCTCTGTTCTTTCTAAATCCAATTAATCCCTCAGTTTAGAAATGAGCATAATGTAACCTATGTCCTTTTTTATCTTTTTGATTCCTGTTTACTTTTCATTAGTAGACAAGTGCTTGTGAATATAAGGAAAAAAAGCCCAAGAACTCTTCCTACTTTTTATTCAGATTTTAATATGCACAGGCTCTGTGTGTGAATGTGTATTTGTACTCTGCAGAGTAGCTGTGTATTGCTAAGTATTCACTACTTCTTGTGGAGGAGGCAGCACATTGGTCCTTATTCTTTATAGAAAGTTTATTACTTTCCATGAAGTACCTTGAGACTTTGTAGAATAAAAGAGTGAGTGAGATAAAGATTATTTATTATTCATCACTCCAAATACATTTGTTCATACATTTTAAAGCTGGGAATGCTGTGTGATAAGAGACAGCTGCATAGCTAAGACACTTACCACAGGCATGCAAATTATTTTTCAGATCTGAAAAGAAGTGGTGAGACCAAGTGTGTCTTTTTTTTTCCCCAGCCATATCAGATGAGCTAACGAAAGCTATTACTTCTCCCTATAAAACGTAACAGAGCAAGACCCTACCCCCCCATTGAACTGAATTTGCTGATAATGATCACACTGTATATAACAGTACAAACATACAAAAAAGAATGTGAAAGTCAGAAAAATCTCCCTCTCGGATTTGAATCCTTTGTGTAAGAAAGACATCCTCCAAATAAGGCTACCATAAGCATCTCTTATCCCTGTGTGCTCAGCTTCTCCAACAAAAATTACTTAAGGCAGCAAGAGGCAATTCAGCGGAAGAGATAAAAGCAAAGCTAGTCGACTTGCAGAAACTAGACATTTTGTAAAACCAAATGGAGCAGAGAGGAGTGGATGTCCATGACTGAAATGACTGTGACAAGGCAATCTCTTGGTGTGTCAGATGGATAACATAACAACAGACTTCTCCGTGGAAATCTGATTGAAACTCCCTCATATCAAGCTTTTGGGTTTTCTCAGGGAATGGAAATCAAGACTGCAGTAACTTTTCTACATCTGTTCAAATACATTTCAGTTCTCTCTTTTTTTTCCCCATTAAGGAGGCAAAGAGGAGTGAACATCTCCCATTGCCTTTGGATCCTGTTTGCAATCGCTAAATATTTCACAGAAAGCAATTTTTAAGGAGATAATGCCTCTAACTTGGGCTGACATCAGTGCCTGTGGCATTTCAGAACCAGAGAAGACTAGGTTGCTACACAGCAAGCCACATTTACTGCAGTTGCTTCTATGGACTTTGAAACAAAAGTATTCTATTCCACCTTATTGTTTTGCAGTTAATAGGAGCCTTTGGGGAGGGGAAAAGGTCCTTTTTCTTTTTCCTGCTAACAGATTTTGCACTGAAGAAGTCAGTTCACTTCAAGATGGATCCCAAAGGATTATTTTTCTCCTTTTCTCAAGAATCTGAGTCCACATTCAAAATGGAAAGACTTACAATGGTCAACTGGATGGATGTATCTTTATATTAAGGATCACTACAAATGTTATTGATGGTTTGTCTCTGAAAGATGTACGTGACTTTGAATCACAGACTTAAACAAGACAAAAAATTGTTCCACACCTGGCTACACCCAGCAATGTGCAGTAGTTTGATAGAGTACATTTTCAATAAATAGCTTCTAGGAAAGAAACAAATCCGGAAGTGTCTTGTGAATAAATTAAGCTATTTTAGATTTAAAAACAAAAACAAAAAAAAACAGAAAGCATAAATGTAAGGTGTTTCTGAATTTATAAGCAGACATTCATGTATGGTATCTGTGACTATGAACTGCTCCTCAAAAGACAGTGAAAACCCTTTTCAGCGTAAATAGGCATCAAATCAAATTTATGAAGTCAGATAACTGTATAGCCTTCATGAAGTCTAGTCATTCATTGATGCCATTGGCCACTGGCATCATCTTTAAGCACCCAAATACCTTTAAAAGAAAGGTATCCTTTATTCTTTCCTTAAGTCAATTTTCTTAGCTTTTCCCTTCCTCTATGCTAAAACCTAAGATATTTGTACAGAAAAAGGCATAAAAGAGGGTCTATTTTAATTTATTATTTCTCAGCTCATTTTCTCTTAAGATATTCCTTTTTTTTTTCTGTACTGATTTTTAGCTTTCAATGGCAACTAGCTATATTTAAGTTGAATGTTTCCAGCTTGCATTTCCTGAATGCACAGGCTTCCTCTCTGCAAGGCATTCTCATATATGCCAGATATTCTGGCATGAAATCTTAAAATCCTCAGTGCAGGCAACTGATCTTGCCTTTTCTCTGCGTGCTGCCTTAGATAGGGGCAGTGACTGCCTATAACTTCTGAATGCTATATCAAATGATTAATTCATTCCTCACACTCAACACACCATATATTGTGATGAACCTTTGCCTACAGGAAAACAATATCTCTAGGTATTTGTGTTGAAGATTTGATTTATATAAGTGACATTTTGCGTGTAAATATACAGCCAGCCATTTCACTGCCTGCCAAGAGGCATTCGAGCTAAACACAAAGAAGCTCCACTTGATCTAAAATGTCATGTTCTCTGGTGCACCTAGCACAAAGGTTATCACACATCAGAAGGTAAACAAATATCATTTGGAAAGTAATTAGCTTTGCCAAATTTGTGCTTTTTTCTTCCTGTTGTTACAATAAGTTATGTCAGGAATTTGACTCCTAGATAAGCATCCTGCAGTTTGGGGTGCTTGTCTTGAGATATTATGAAAATAGTGATCCTCACCTCAAACTCCAGTGGGAATCAAAAGATGTGCTCTGGGAATGCTGATCTCTGGTTTAAAGGTTTCCATATAATCCTGCCTGTATTACTACCTTAGGATTTTATGCAGAACAAAGCACTTCAGGTCTCTTTTCTGAGTCTAGGCTTGCACTCAGAGCCTGGCACAGTGAAATAATTTTTAACTTGAATTGTCTCTGGCTGAATGTGTGTTTCTTCAGGTAAAGCATGAGCTGCAAACACTGTAGAGTTCTTCCTGTTTTCTCCTTCTGTTCAGAGGCTATCAGGGTTGTAATCTACAATTGGAAAATCTGATCTGTTATTTCAGTACATTACTACTGAGAGTCTCTGATATGTCCACTGTCCACTCTACAACTGCAAAACTTTCCCAGGAAGTTTCTCCAGTACGGAGACTGCATGTATTAACTCAGGCATTCCTGATGATTCTTATTTCTTATATCTATTTATTGATTTGACATATTAACAAGTAAGTCTGGGGAAGCTGTGAATTCCCTGCTCTGAAGGAGAAATTTGAGTCATGATGATTGCAAGAGTCCTTCCTTTTGCAGAAAGCTGCAGTTACTGCCTCTGTTGCCAGGCAAAGTTCTTTCCTGCTATAAAATATATGGATGCAGGCAAATCTCCAAATTTGCTAGTTTTTTCCACCATTTTTTTCTCTTTTCTGTTTAAATAATCAAAATCTGTGTTATCGAACCCTCCTCTAGCAAAGCACCCCTGAGGTCTGTAATTTTATCATAGGTATAGGTAAGCCACTATCACAGAGCAGCTATCTTCCAGAGTGGCATTGTCTGTGGTTCAGAAGATGCTTTGTTTTCCATCCTAGATTGCTGAATGGGAAGGCAAAGTGAGGCTCTAATGTCAGCCACTGTGTGTATAAATTATTTTTTGCCATGTAAGAAATAAAGCAAAAACATGTAGCCCTCCAATGACATGTCCAAATTTTTATCTGAGACATTAGCCAATGATTTTTGTTCTTTATGCGTACACATGCTATACACAATGAGGCAAAGAAAAAGAGGACTGCAGTTTGTCTAAGAAAACCTTAATTTTCACTATAAAACCTAGAAAGATGAAAAGAGTAAAATGCAGGGTTTATTCTTTTTTTTTTTTTTTTGCACATTGAACCTTTTATTCAAAGTATCATAACAAAAAAGGATATAAAAGAAACATAAAAAGGAAATGTTCTTTCAGTTTCAATCACAACAAAATTGATGGTACGTTTCACTGCAAGTGCTAAATTTATCCTGCTTTAGAGTCTGAAGGAAACTTTTCCAAAACGAAAGAGCACATATATCTGCCATAAATTAGGGGGAGGTATAGTGGCTGCTATTGTTCAAACTGTGTTACTCTATTTTTCTATTGAGGTGCCTAAGCATTGGTGTTCCTCTGTCCTTCAGTTTTGTCTGTGAGCTAAGTACCAAAACCAGCACTTCCTTTCCCCTCAAATATTTATCTCTTAGACAATGTTGCAGTGCTTATAAGAGGTAGCTGAGCAGCTTCTACGTGAAAACAAACTTAAGGTTTGAGAACATAGGAACAAATATAAGCTGCAGTCGTAGAATCATAGAATCACCAAGGCTGGTAAATACCTTTAAGATCATCCAGGCCCTAGCGTGCTCCTCTGGTGGGTACTGGTGAGGCTGTCAGCTCTTGCAAGTGCTGGCCTTTCCCAGGAGAAGCAGGAGTTCTCTGGTATCTTAGTTGGACCCATCTTCTTTCCTGCTGCTGTTTCTCATAGTGGAAGGAAACCCAGAAGGCTGGCTTCATCCCTATCAGGAGCAAAGGCATTTGAGAATGAAGTATGAAGTGCTGCAGTGGAGGAACAGTGGAGGGTGGTGAGGCACTGGAACAGATTGCCCAGAGGTGCCCTGTCCATGGAGACTTTTAAGGCAAGGCTGGATCAGGCACTGGGCAACCTGATCTATCAGTGGATGTCCCTGTTCATTGCAGGGGAGTTGGATTCATATATGTTATTGTGATCATTCATGTAAATCTGATACTTTTGCTAAATGTGCATGTTTGATTTTATACGTTTTTCAGGCACGCCGTATGCTTGTGAGCCTGAGCCCTGGACTGGATTCTAAACATAGGTACTTAAGACTGTTTCTGGGCAAGAGCTTCCCTGTTCTTTCCCTGCGGACAACTCTCCCAAAGTTGTCCAGGAGAGATTCAAATTACTTTACAATAGACTGCCTTCTCTTTTAAGGGTCTCTATACTGTAATCCACGTGTTCCAAACAGAATATGAACGCTAACCCACTACCTGGCAATGCTTCCCATCACCTTAGTCCTTGGAATTTGGGTTTTGCAATATTCAATTACATTGCATCAAGGAGCATACGCAGAATACATTTCCACAGGTGAAACATGAGAGGCTATGGGATTTCAGGAATTATGTTCTCAGAATCACCTACTGAGTAGACCTACCTTTTATTTTAACAGCATAGTTAGTGGTTTTGACATAATATTTAGGTGTGAAATCATTACTATGAATAATTCAGCTGTGGTTTTGTAGCTAGTGTTTTTTTCTATTCACACTCCCCATTAACAAAGAAAACCTGGTGAGGAGAGTGCTGCAGGAATACTAAATTCAAGTGTTGATAAAATAAGATATATATACTAACGCACTTCTAAGAGGGATTTATTATTCTTAAAGTATGATATAATTACAGCATTTGTTGATTCTAACTTTGTTATTACATTTTCTTTGATCCATTTGTTAAAATGTGCTTGCATGAAATGTGTTTCTTGTACTAAACAAATCTGTGCAACTCCATCAGAAAATAACCCTTCTGGCTTATTATTATGACATAGCAGAGAAAGTAATATAAAGTTGAGTTTTTTCAGAAACTAGGGAGTATCAAAATTATCACTGTATGCACTTAACTCATCTTTTAATTCTGCTTGCTTTAAATTTCCACCAGATTCCTGCATCACTCCCTGCTCTTGTCTCATGACATCTCATATTATCCTGCACTCACTGGGTAGCTAGCTGTTCAACATCTTCTTTTCTATTACTTTTTTTTTTTAATATATATATCTTTCTCATTCATCGTGCAGCCTCAGTGACTTATTTACTGCACCACTCTGACTCTTTATGGATGGAAGATTTACTAATGTCCTCTGAGGCTTTTGTTTGTGGTTTTAAAATGGGATCTGGGCACTTAACATACACTGAGGTCTTTATCTTCACAACACCTCTGTGAGATACTCTTCTTCCAATTTTACATATGAGGGATTGAAGCATAGATTGAAGATGAAATGCTAAAGGATGTAGTTTGTTTATTTTGTTAATATCCAATTTATGAGATGTAAGTTAGCCATTTATATTAATGTATATATTCAGTGGAAAGTTCTGAGTAGCTCTTTTTCAAGTATTCTTTCTGCAAACCAGCCCCAGATACCTCTAATGCAAAGAATGAAATGTGCTTTAGTGATCACCTCTGAAAAGCAGTGGTTTTCTTATGTGTCCAACAGCACACATGAGTTTTCTGGCAGAGTTAAGATGCAGCTCTCCAGAGCAGCTGCCATCTTCTTAAACCATAAGCCACCTTCTCTTTTCTGTGGCTTCTTGTCAATTTTTGCAGCGAATGCAATGTTGGAAATTCAGCTGCCATTACTCCGCTCTGACAACAATCCACAGTTCATGGGAACAAAATATGAGTAGGCAATGAAATATCTCATGGAAACACATACACAACAGGTCAGAAACAAAGCTAAATTTGGGCTCGCTTTCATATGAAAACAGCTCCCCCATCCCACAATAAGTCAATAAATATGTCAAATCCATTTGCAGAGGAACAAAGAGATTTGACCTACTTTTTGATTCTAGAGAGGTCTTGAATTTCTCAGTTTAAAATTTTAAGCTACTCCTGTGCCAGATTAATTATGAGCTTTTTCCCTAGTATCATTCTGGTAAATGACAGAAGTTTTTTTCTGAATATATGTAAGATTATGGGAAATCTGACTCTAAAATATGTCAAGGCCATAAGCTGCTGATAAATGGGTTTCTGTATTGTCAGGGAAGATCACTAGAAGCCTGCTGGTCTTAGAGATTCAAGTTAAGTAATGGGGAGGTTGAGTGGGGGGAGACAAACAAACAAACAAAAAAACCTAGCAGTGGCGTAGGTAATTTTGTATCACATCCACCTTTGATTTATCCATCCAAGATATGATAAACGATCTGAAGACCAGTTGTTCTAATTAAACAGGCCAATCTCTATATTCCTATGAATTAGTAGACAGTTTGGGGGTTTAGTTGGTCTTGTTTGTTTGCTTGGTATTTCTTTCTGTGAGAAATTTTAACAATTATGTATATGTAGACTTGTAAGTCATACATTTCTCATGATTTCATGCTGGTTTTTAAAAAGTTACAACTGGGCTTTTTCTTTTATGAATGTGCTTATCAGCTGATTGTTGACTTAAAATTGAGGGGGAAAAATCCCCATTATTTATTCGGCTTATTTCATTGAGTAGCAAAATACCACTTAATGTGTTTTTGAAAGGATTACTGCAAAGCCAATATTAAAGTAATATTGATGGTACAAACTAATTAATTCTGTTTTTTTTTTCTTAATAAATGGGAGTAACTTTATTGGGAAAAAAAAAGAATTGGAGAGAGGAGAAGGTAGGGTGAGATTCAGATGTAGATTTTTAAAAAAGTATGATTTTAAAACCTTGATAAAATGTAATAAGATACCAAGCCTTCTCATTCTGGGTAGTTAAAAGTGTAAGTGTGGAATTAGCCCTATCTAGGGCAAATGTTTTGTTCTTTGAAAAAGAAGAGTAACATGAAAATTAGCATGTCAGCTTTGGTTATGAACTTACACAGGTCTATGGTGTTTTGTAACAGCTGCACTTAAAACATTCAAATTTTGGGATCCACGTGGAGCCGGTCAGTTACCCAACTAGCATGGTGTGAATATTTGTTAAATTTGTTTCATGAATGTTTGGCTTAGTGTACCCCCAGACTATTTATTTACTGTCTTCAACAAATGAAAGGATTTTACTGTTACTCTGTCACTGCACAGGGAATGAATATGTCTGGCCTATTTTTAAGAGCTTCATGTCAGAGAAGGAGGCATCTTCCTTTCAAGACTTTTCAAAATAGAGAGACCTTTACAATGCACTTTACTTCATCAGCTCACTCTGCTCATGCAAACGGAAATGAGACAGGGAAGAACAGGAAGGTCAAACTTGCATAAACACACTGTTGTGCATGTTAACTGCCAGCAGAAAGAGCAAAATGCATCTGAACTGAATATATTACGCAGAAGAGACAGGAGATGCTATTCTGGCAAAGACAAACTTCGCTTTAGTACAGGCTCCCATGTGATCAAACTTAGAAGTACAGTTTTCTTTTAGTAATGTAAGAAGCATACGCTAAAATGATTATGAATCTGCCGCCATGTTTTTAACAACAAAGACAGAAGGAGCTTTACAGTTTTTTTTTGTTTTACTTTAAAGTTTAGGGACATCAAACAAGTATTTTTTCAGCTTTTATCAGCAAATACCTATATTTCCTAGCACTATCATTCCAATAAAGCACAACTTCTTTTCAAGAATCTCACTTAATTCTGTAGAGAAATTCACTAGAAGTTAACCTCCTTATTTTGATTTTCAGATGTATTGAATATCTGAATCTGAAATGAAATGATTTTAGGAAAAAAAAACACAAAGTCAACTCATTTTCTTTGAAAAAGCTATTTGAAACCTTCGTGGCAGACAGATATTTTTAATTGCGTTTCTCTATTTACCCATTATAAATTCCATTTACTCCCCAAGTGATTGAGATTAATTTCAATAAATCCAGTGTTTGGTATGCATGAAGGATCTCATCCTCTCTTAGCACAAGCCCTGGACACTTTGGACTACTCTGATTCTGCTGCGTCCTATATCAGCACTCCCTAATTCTCCTTGTGTAATTCACTCAAATTTGATTTTGCCTCCAAGAAAATCCTCTTCATTTATGCAAATTAAGACTGTACCTGAGGGAGAATTGCCTGAGTTTCCCTGTGATGCAGGGAAGCAGCACTCTACAGTCACAGCTCAGACTTCATTAGTGATGTACAATCTCAGCTTTGTTTGCAGGACATCTCCACCTCTTCACTGGCAATACTCTATGGCTGGGGAAGAAGTTATACTGTCTCACATTGTAGGAATAAGTGTTTGCATTTGTAGTGGGGGAAAAGGTGCTTTTAGATCTTGATCTCTTTAATATTAATAGCTGAAGAAGATTAGAAACTATTAGACATTCAGTTCATTAACAAAAAAAGTATTTCATTCTGTAAAAGAATTGTTTCACTTTGTTTCAGATTTTTGTTTCATATTTCTTGCTTCTCATTTGAGTGTGTATTTTCATTGACGTCTTTCAGTTAGTCCCTGTGGGACTATTTTATTAAAGCATTTTTGGCGCTTAAAATATGTAGCTGATATCATTAATCCGATTAAAATGTAGGTACAAGTTTGTAATATGAAATATGACAAAGCAGAACAAGATAAAATTACTAATGTAATTATTAATACAATTGCATTTTCAGTTGTTGCTCTGTCAAGTTTTCTAACTCTAAGAGTTTCCTCTTCTCTAAGACAAAAAGTTTTTCATTGGATTTGATCTACTGCTGTGGGAGGTAGTTTCCTTTTTCTTTTGGAGTAACAAGGGATTGATGAATGAAGTGGACAGAATTACTTGCAGAGATGTATGCCTCTTACTTCTCTGTGACTTCTCTGAATTCAAACAGGTAAAGACAGCTCAGCTAGTACAGCTGTTCATTTTCCCAGAGGAATGAAGAGTTGAGGCCTCAGTTTATTTTTCAGCAGACAATGGTTTTACTGAAGAATTGTGATAACGTACAGTCTTGTGAGCACTGTCAGGAAAAGGAGCCATGAAATACTGTTTAATCTCTAGAAGAGTCCCAGGAATGATTTTAGAGACCCATTTCCTTCTGCTTCACTGCCAGGCTACCGCCAGTGACATTTTATGACTACACTTGAGTGGCTCTTGCATCTGAGCACAACAGACAAAGAAATAAGCTGATGCCATAAGAATTGCAAAGTGAAAATGGTGAAAACAGTGATAAGGAAGTGAATTCAGGGTGAAGAAAAGAAGTTTATTTTTGAGGGGAAAGCAACAACCTTCTGGAACTTCACATAGGCTTATTCTAGTCTGATACAGTTCTCCAGGGCACCTGTTGTGTTTTGAATTGAAATTGGTCAGTGCGAAATCCCACTGCTTCTCCTCTTGTCTACTCTAAGCTAGTGAGCATGGAGAAATTGTGAGCTGTGGGAGACAGAACATAAGGAAAACGTTGGCTTTGGAGCCCACTTGTCCACAGGAGTTCCTGCACCTACACTACTGTGAATAATCAGTAGATTATGCTTTTTTCTCTGGGTTTTCATGTTGCTTCTGAGATACCACTGACCTGAACTAATGCAAGCAGATACTTCCAGACCTAAATCTAGATCCCTCAGGGTAGAAATTCAAAGTTGAACATGTTGATGTAAATTAAGAAAGACTTAGTTCACAAGCCTCTCGGTTAGAGGAGTGGGTCTGGAAACTGGAATTCTGTTCTTTCTAATACTGTCTCAGCACAGTGTGTGTCTGTTTCCTTTGTGTTTGGTTTGCTCTTCTATCAAATGAATCCATACTGATAATAATTTACATTTTCAGAGGTCCTTTTGTTTATTTAGTACTTATTTGGTTATATTAAATTTTTAAAGGTTCACCATGTTTATGTTTGTGTTTGCCTGTGTGCATGCTTCCCAATCTTGCTCCGCTAAAATGTGTTCTAAATGTATGAGGCTGCAACTGCACTTCAGGAAATGAGGGAGGACTACGTATCAGAGGAAATTATGGTGAATCAAGCACATCTTTTCCTCACAGATTTTATCTTCTCACTATAAAAGAGTAGAAAGGACTTATACTGGCTCTCCCTCTGGGAAGTAAGTGAATGAAAAATCATAACCTCTCTTAATCTGTGCAACACCTTATAGAAACATACAGAAAACAATTCAGTCTATCAGCCACAATTAAGGGTTTCAAAGCTCCCCTAAAATCTTAGTGAAGAAAACCTAGTATGCAGTTACCATTCCAAAACTCAGCCCTTTGGGCTAGCCTGTTGAAAGTCTGAGCTATACCACAATATTAGAGAAGCAATGTGGAAAAGCACAGCAAACAAGACCTTCAGATGATGGTTTTCCATTTTTCACTGAAAAAATTGGATTAAAAAAGAATCTTAGGATTAAAAAAGAGGGCCATACACAGTATCAGATTACAGCACTGAAATACAAATCCTGATCCAGCATTCAACACTTATGCTATATAAAACTTAAGTGACTGATTTTGCAATGCAAATATTATTCAAGATTGTATTATACCTAGGAAGCAACTCGAATGAGCACCCCCTGCACAAGGTGCTTATCCTAGACAATAGTGAGGCAGGGGGGTGTAAAAAAGAACCTGATGCTCAGTGACTCCTATGAAGAACAGAAACACAGGAAAGCAACTATTCAGGAACAGTCAAACTCTTCAGCATCTTTTTTCAGTTACACTGTGCTATAGTAAACAGCTGAAGGGAAAGCTTTCTGAGAGAAAATAACATGGATTACAAGAGAACAGGAAGCAATATTCGTGAAGCATTTAATGATAAATATGATCAACAGGCTTCCTAATGAAATGCCTCATCCAAAATACTAGAAATTCTTTGAAGTCTGATGGTTGTTCTCTCTTTTCTTTCTCTCTAAAAATGTGGTTGTCTAGAGATAGAAACTTACCCAATAGAAGCATACTTCAAAAAAATCTCAAGTGTTGCTGGAGAGAGTTTGTTTCTTTCAAATTATGTCAATTAGTTCTGCTACTTTAATTCTGTTTTAAAAGGGTCTATAGGTCCAAAATCACATATTTCGAGATTTTATTGTTGGACATAATATTTAGTCCCTCAAATATAGAGTAGAAATTTTTATGAGATGAAACTGCGTATCAGTTAACCTCTAGGAATACAAAAAAATATATCACAGAAAATAATCTTTTACTAAAAGTTTCTCCAGCAAAATATCTGTTAAAAACATCGAGCAATTTTCTCTTATCCATCTTATCATTTTGACAGGGTACAAGAAAGCTGGAGAGCCTCTCTCCTTTATTCCGAGTGAGAGGGCCATGCTGGCTGTGCTGTTAGGCAGACTGGGCCGTACCTGTACTTGAGGTAGGCTGACCCCAGAGATAGCCCTGATGTTTTGTGTTTAGAGAGATAACTAAATAATGGCACTTGAATCCAGCGGATGCATACGGTCAAAGTTACTTAACTGAAATGAGTTAGTTCAAAGTAACGGTGTGGAAAAGTGTCAACAGTTTACGGGCTTTCGGCCCAGTTCCAGGACGAAGGGGACAGGGGATCCACGGGTCCACACCCCGTGAAAAGGGAAAAGGGACAAAGGGTAAGGAGATGGCCCTGAGAGAACAGCGGCAACAATCTGAGGAGAAACAAACTAATTTACTAAATAAGATATCGAAATGCAAAACAACACACTATAATACAATAGAATTACAATTTAAGCTGATAAATCCAACACAGAGAGAGAGAATGTCCCAAAATCAAGGTAGGCCTTACTCTACTACCGACGATAAGACGGCGGGAGAGCGAGGTGCTGCCAAGACGAGAGACGGCGGAAAAAGGGACGAGGTCTCGTGATCTGCAAGTTTTTATACTGCGAGCTTTTATCTTTTCCCTCCGGCTGGAAAATGGTAACAGAGAAGCAAAGTACCGTGGTGACTGTAGTAGTCCTTCTCTTCTGAGAACCAGGTACATTCACTACATGATGTTACGATGTGGAATACCAATAACTGAAAATCATAAAACCATGACAAAAAGACAGCATAAAAAGAGCTAGTAGTATTTCATATTAACTTTGTCTTGTCCACGAAAACCTTTGTCACCACAGACCTGACTAGTAATTGTTAGGTTTATGCTGTGCTGGCATATCTGCACAGCCATGGCAGAAGTCTGAATCACATTGTTTATACTGTTTTAATCTCAGGCCTCTAGGTTTCTGCTGATGTACTCTTGGGAGTCTAGGAAAAAAATTTCTGATCTTGATACACTGTTTGGCTTTGGGGTATTATTTCTACTGCCCTCTGCAGCAGTGGGGTTTGGCTCCAGCTACAGGTAGCATTTTGGCAAGGTACACACCATAATGTGCACTTGATGCATTATGTTTTCCACACGAGAGAAAATCTGACTTCTGCGGAGAATGCATTAGTAAGCCGACAGAAAGAGCAAAGAGCATGAAATTCAGATGTGTTTGGCTGGTGTTTTGCTAATCCACTTAGCATAAAGCCAAGCACAGATATGGAGCCAGGTGGGAATTTTCTCTGCATCAGATCATGAGCAGGTATTAAGGTTTGTTTTCTACACTCCTCTATGGAGTGAGTCATGATCCTCCAGCAGGCTCATGTGGGAGCCTTATTTAGAAAAGCTGCTGCTCTTGCAGGGTTGTTGTTAGCCCCTCAATTATTACTTCCTTATCCGTCTGTGTGAAATTGCAGCACATCTCTGTAGGTTTTCTAATGGGCACTGGGTTGTATTTTGTCTCCTCAGCTGTGTAGCAGCAGCCAGCCCTGCCTACAGCAGCAGTTTTAATGGCCAGCTGTGGCACCAGGTTGCTGCAGGCCCTGTCCTCCTGTGCAGGCCGCACACCTCTGTGTGTGTCCAGGCCACAGCCTGC
This sequence comes from Numida meleagris, assembly GCF_002078875.1. Lineage (NCBI taxonomy): Eukaryota > Metazoa > Chordata > Aves > Galliformes > Numididae > Numida > Numida meleagris. The sequence goes on from NC_034413.1 coordinate 25,771,354, forward strand.
TGCAGAGCACTAGCAGAGCTTTTAGGCTTAAACCAGGGCAGGGCAGACCTATACCATCACACATCTGATGGCTGAGGGCAAGCGGAACACCAGAATGCAAGAGTTTCTGCAGTATAATGTGTAGAAACCTAGGGCTCAACAAGGCTACATGGGATTTGTGGCTGGAAGTAATGCATGAAGATTGGGAAAAGGCCATAAAGGGAAGCTCCTCTGGCACACATTTCTAAGTATTGTCCTTATAATGCCGAGAACGTGCTACATGCTTCATTGTGGTTCACACTTTAGCTCAAGAGAAGCTGCAAAGGAACAAGGACAAAACAAGAACATGCATGGCACCACCACAGGCCAGGATCTGGCATGCAGGCACAGGCAGCAGCAGTGCAGAACATGCAGCATGGGCAGACTGCTTATAGGCAGCGGCACTGCCCACTGCTCCCACCCTGAGGGCTGCAGTGATTGTGACTGGGTAATGCCTATATGGAGTGACCTTCATGGAATCATAGAATTGTAGGGGTTGGAATGGAGCTCTGGAGATCACTGAGTTCAACCCTCCTGCTAAAGCAGGTTCCCTGCAGTAGGTTGCACAGGAAAGCGTCCAGATATATTTTGAATATCTCCAGAGAAGGAGACTCCACAGCCTCTCTGGGCAGCCTGTTCCAGTGCTCTGTCATCCTCACTGTAAAGAAGTCATTTTGCATGTTTGTATGGAACGTCCTGTGTTCCAGTTTGTGCCTTGTCTTGCCGCTGGGCACCACTGAAAAACCCTGGCCCCATCCAGCACTGATAAGTTCTCCTCTCAGTCTTCTCTTTTCCAGCCTGAATGGCCCCAGGCCTCTCAACCTTTCCTCATACGGGAGATGCTCCAGTCCCCTAAACATCTTTGTGGTGCTCTGCTAGACTCTCTCCAGAAGTTCTCTTGTGGGTGCATCCCATCAGGGACCATGGATTTGTGTGTGTTGAGTTCGGCTAGATGCTCTCTGATCAGATTCTCCTCAAGTGGAAATCTTCCATTCCCCATACCTTCTCTCTTACTTCCAGGGTGTGGAATTCCTGAGGGGCAGTCTTAGTAGTAAAGACTGAAGCAAAGAAAGCATTCGGTATCACCACCTACTCAGTGTCCCCTGTTATCCAGGCACCAACCTCATTCAGTAGCAGACCCACACTTTTCCTAGGCTTCCTTTTTCCTACTGACATACTTAAAAAAGCCTTTCCTTCAGGGAGGGCTGACAGTTGTCAGCCTGAGGAGCAGTCATGTTTACCAGTAGAGGTAGGCTACTGTCATTTTCACAGCAAGAATTAGGGTCTGTGACACCTTGCTCACAGCTGAAGTGCCAAGGGTAGATGCCTCTGGTGCCTGCAGGGGCCACAGGTGTTGGCAGCAGCAAGGTTCCTCTGCACCGCTTGACTGCGTTGTAACTGCCACCTAGCACCAGTTCCAGGTGTGGTTTCTTTTGTTTTGTTAGGTGATGAAAGGGGCTTTTCTTTATGCCTTTCTTGCTTTATTTCATTAGCTTTTATCTTAATGTGTGATTACTTCAAAAAAGTATTCAAATTTTGAATATGAAAGTAACATCTGGTTTGTTTTCAATGCTAGTGTGCACAGCAAATGCAAATATAGTGTTATGTTTTAACAAAGGATTCTTGGATTGTCATTCTATTGCAAGTTGCCTACATCCCAATTACCCCAATGTTGGAATTTGATGGATTTTGCGTCAGCTGAATAAGAAACAGAAATTTACTAAACATATCTGTCTTAAACTTACTTCTCAGGATGGTTTCCATTTTTAACAGCATGAGCTAATCTGCACCTTGTGGCTTCTTCACTTACCATATTTCAATTCTCTAGGCAATGTATAAAATCTGTTTATAGGCCTCCAGTACAGATTGTATCAATCATGAACTACTGCTGATAAGCTGTCACCAAGCTCTTCACATATGCTGAAAACTGACTGAAGAGCTCTGAGGAGAAGCAGCGTGGAAGGGAGCTGCTGACCTGGAGGTGTTAGGAGTATCTTCAGCGTCTCATTGGCATGTGTATGTGAGGGGGAAAAGGACTTCTGAGGCCCACACATTCACAAAACAGTGATACTCTTACCAGCAGTTTTTGTTGGCATTGCTTCTAAGATTTAATTAGTATGCTTGCTATGGTTTGGTGTTGACTTCTTGTTTGGTTGTTTGAGCAGAGAGTCTCTGCTCTTTGCTGTATCACTTACCTGACTTGAGAGATAAATTGTGTAGTCTTTCCGCAGCTGTTCTGTATCACCACAATAAACCTAATTCAATGTCTGTGAGAAAATGAAGAACAAAGTGTTGAGGGACATACTTTTGTTAATGTTGCTTTATTCTAACTAGTAAATAATAAGGTGTTTATAGAGTTGTCATCCTTTATTTCCAGTTTTCGTATCAAGCTCACAGGATCTCATCTACAAACATTTGATGAAATCATTTAAGTTTGGCTTTGGGACTGCTACCCAGAACATAGTCCTCAAAAATCTTCTTTGTGGAAGCGGTTCCATTTTCCAAAGCAGATACAGGACTTCACTGAAGATATTTGCTTAATGTATTCCTTTATGCACAGCTTTTTTTCTAGTACTTTTAAAGCAAAAAATCTAAAATAAATAGCTTAATATGTAGGTTAAGGTCTGTTTCCCGGGTAAGTGAAAACAAAATACAAAATACTTGGATTCTAAGTGAGATGTCTAAAAAGCAAAAAACCCAATAGAGCATGACAGCAGGACCAAACAGAGCTTCTATTTTAGAAACTGGGAGGAGGCTTGCAGTTTGGTTGAAAATATTGACTAAAACTGTTCAGAAGTTTATTTTTTAAGATTTTTCTCTAAAAGTTTCCACTGGATAACTTTACTGTTTTGTCCAAGTGTCTGTCATGCAGGTTACCTGACATAATGACAAACCTGCCTTCATTGTAAAACTGCCATCTTAATGTGTGTGCATGTGAAAATTTTCCTTATTCCATTATAAAGACAAAAGATATAGTTATTTGGAGATCAAATAATTTACACTTCCTCCATTACATCTATTTGCATTTTGAAAAAGTGAAGGTGGTGATGGAATTGCCATTAGTCAGGTGTATTAATTCATTTTATGGTGTATTGTGACATTGCAGTATTGCTTTAGGAAGCTTCAGAAAAGGGAATGCATTGACAGCAAGTGTTGCAGTACTAGGAGGTGAAGTTATGGACATACAGCCGTCAGCTTGCTGTTTCTTGTGAATGATCACCTACCTGACATTGTATCACTTCTCTTTTTTGAATGAATGATCCTCCAAAAGAAGGTGGTAAAAGCTGTGAAAAGTAGCTCCACTGAAGAATCTGAAAGGTAAGTAAGTACTCAAGGACAGAAGCTAGTAAACAAGCAGGGGTGCAGCCTTGGTGGATACCTTCTTTCTATATTATGTTCTCTTCTGCGACAAAATAACATTTAATTTATGTATTGGTTTCTCCTTTACAAATCAAGCTGAATATGCTATGACCATTGAAATGGAGTGCAATCAACAGTTTAAATAATGAAAATCTTTCCAGCTCAGTTCAGAAACCAAGGTATTGTGATCTGTTAGCCATGAACTTGCTTGAAGACTCCGTAAATGACGATCTCTATACACAGTCCTGGCTGTTTGGCAGTCTCAGAGGATGAATTAGAATTTGCCTCTTAACACAGTTGGTCAGAGAAAGTTTCTTACGTGTTATTTAATCATTCTGCACATAAATGAATTTATTCCCTATGATACCTGCAGACAAGCTGACCTGTGGAGTTTTCCATAGTTTCATCTGATTGCATGGATCCACAATGGCACTTGTACAATATGTGACACTTGTCTAGAATGTGAAGAACCAGAGCAATCAATGCAGATACCCTCTGAGCTGAGTTTCTGATGCTGCAGAGCTAGTTAAAGGATGAGATGGGTGCTCAATATAACCTGATATAGTTGTTCCACCCTGATCACTTTCTTGTAGTCAAATTCCCTCTCAATTTTACTTTGGTTTTAAGTATAATGCGTAGGCTTTCTAGGGAAAAAGTACCTAAAGGTCTTTATTTGAAGAACTGTAAGGTTAGTCTGTATTGTCTTTTAAGCTACTCACACTTCACCCGTCTTCTTGTAAGACCCCGGAGAGTGATCCACATGGAAAATCAATGTTGAAAGCAGCAAAATATTTTTATGCATTCAAATAAATAACGGGTTACCCATTGATGACTACAAGTCAACATAAGGGGAAAACTGACTGATTCAAAAGTTTATTATTACGGAGGCTTGAGAGTTGTTCTCAGACTCCGCTGCAAGAGATGCTGCTATTTCAGCCAGAGGGATCAAGCTAAAGACTAAAAGAGCCGCAGCCTTATTCTTGAAGCTCCGGAAAGCCTTGGAAGAGAGCTAAGTATTTTCAGTTACTGTCCTGCAGTCAATTCTGCATGGCTGTACTAGAAGCACCTGTATGGACAAGGGCAGAAGACTTGCGTGAAGAACATGACTTACGTTGTGCTAATTTAGATGCCTTTAATTGTCTTGCAATGTGCCTAGTGAAACAGGATGAGATAACTGGACCTAAATAGTACACAACTCGTTTGCTCTCTTCTCTGATAAACCAACTAAACACTTCTGCTTATTTGTGTTAAAGAGGGCTTACCTAAATCACTGCCCAGCATTGCTAACAGATGCTTGGCAGGCATGCAATTCTTGTGATTTTCCTAATGCTTTTGGACTAGACAGAACTACTTTTAATATTTTAAGATTGGTGTAGAAATACTGTTCATAAACTTTTTTTTTTCCTTTCTACTCTGTCAAAAGATAAGCAACTCTTTTTTTTTGCTGAATAATTAGGAAAGTGGTTGCTAACATACTTGAATCTGAAAAATTCAGTTTGAAGATTGGCAAGAGTAGCACCATCAAATGTCTATCTACTGCTTATAATTTCTTTCTGAAAACTTAATTCCCACTTACTGCATTGTTTTCTATATTTATGAGTAATCCTGTATATTTTCAATTCATCTTTCCAGAGATTCTAACCTGTGCAGTTGTGCTCAGATGCATTTGGTAGGTGATGGGGAAGAATGACAGTAGGATGGGTAATTGTTGATGGAGCCTAGCTGTGTCAGGGAAGGGCAGGCTTAACTGTTTTAATGGGAACAAAATACTTCAGAGCTCTTTGAAAATACTGACAGACATTTTGCTAGCTGTAGAAGTTCAGGGTGAGAATAAAATTCACGGGCAAGAATTTACACTGAGAAGTGAATTTTTTTTGTTATGGAACTTCGTATTGTTCTATGTAATTCATGGCCAGAAGGTGAACTTATAGTCTCTGCCATTGCACAGCAAATTCAATAACCTGGAATTGGCAGATGGCATAAAACAGGAGTGCTGGGCTCTTACTGAGAGCAGACAAGTTGTATTGCTGAAGTCTGGGACACGTTTCTAGCTGTTCTGAAGGACAAAACAGAATTTCAGGTTGGGAACGGAGTGAGAAATGTCAAGTAATTTTTTTCTTTCACTTAAAACAAAGTATAACCTTACCACCTACACAGTGGTCTCCAGAGACTTAGGTTCCAAAGGCTCTGAATCAGTTTAGCTTTTGTGTGCTCAGAGTAAGCTGAACAGTTTGGAAAGGTAAATGTAACAAGTTGTTGAAAGCCAACAGTATTCAGCTTCTGCCCAGTCTAAGTCAGCTCGTGCCTGGAACTGTTCTGTGCATCCCCGCTCTGTTTCCTAACCTGTCCTTTTAGCTTTCAACAGCTTACGGGTAATGCAGCCCAGCAGGAATGGCCATTATTTCTGCTTAGGCCCTTCCTCTCACAAGTTACTTTCTTCTTTTAGTGAATAGCTAACATCTAAGAGAAATCCCTGAGCACTTTAATCAGCCTCTTATTTTCTGTGATGCACTGTGCTGGCTTTCTTAGCAAGATCTGTTATATTCCGCGTATCAATGAGTCTTTGATGCACTACATACATCTTTTTTAAAAATCCTTTTGCCCATACACACAATAAGGTTTTGGGATCTGCCTAAGGGGATGCCTCTGAGGAACACAAAGTTCCTTCTTTAATAGTTGTTTCTCAGAAACTTCAAGATGTATAGGTTAGATTCTGCATGCCACCCATAAGCCAAACATGTCTGTTTCAGTATTCAGCATTGTCCCTTCAAATATATTTGAATTTGTCTACAGCTAATTTGTCCTCAGCTACTTTGTTCCTGTAAGCAGTGGAGATTGAAGTCCTAATCTTCTCTTACAGGCATACTAAAGAAAAGGAATACAAGGCTATTTTGCTTACAGCCAGTAACAGCAGTGGTGTAAGCCAGGTATGTGGTAGGTGTCTGACTCAGTCACTGGGCTCCTTTTCAGTGACTTGAGAAGCACAGAAAGTAGAGATCAGCTTTGAAGAATGGTTTATAGCAAATTGAGATCAGGAAAAATATATAGAATGTAAACCCTTGTATGCAAATGAAGCATGTGGGAAAATGACAACTCTGAACCAGGAAACTGCAGTGAGCTTCTTATTTTTGCATGGTACAGGCACAAAAAATATAGGAAACACCAGCTGCTTGCCTCCTGTAAACAGAGGCAAAGTATGAGATTAAAGCTCACCATCAATCCTAGTAAGGAAGTATCGAAGCATCTGTCAAATATTTTACTCTTATGGATCCGAACTTTGCTCTCCCTGGCGCTGCTGGAAGAGCATCTGGTGAAGCACAGCTGAGCCTGAAGCAGCATCAGGCAGTGCAGTGCTCCTGGAAGGGCACTGCTGCAGCAGCTGCTCCTCAGCTTCCCTGGGATCCAGGCTCCTCTCTTCTAGATAAGCCAGCAGAGCAGCACACTGACCTGCAGCTAATGCACAATCACAGGGCCAGCTATTGTTCAAAGTAGGAATGCCATCTTGGTATTTTTTCAGGTGGTTTACCATCATCGTATTCTTAGAATTTAGGTGTCTAATACTAAAATGATGAAGGAGCATAGCTGAAAGTAAACATGGTGTGGCAGTTTCCATGGATGTTGTCATTTTGATAGTGAATATTGTGATGTAAAAGTCTCAAACATAGCCCAAAATTTGCATCATGATATGAAAGTGTAAAATGGTGAGACAACCAATCTATGCATTTTCCGTTTTATTTCTCTTCCAAATCATACCACTTTTAGCACAGTCACATGTTAAATCCTACCTTGAAGGTGTTATGTTTTATTGGCGAAAGATGAAAGCAGGTATATACTTATATTCATGGCTGACTGAGCTTTAATCTTATTTCTAACAATAGTGTTTCTTGGGAGCGTCATTCACCATCCCTGCTACACCTCCTCCTGTCTTTAAAAAGGAGATTAAATTTTTGTCCCATTAAGTTCTACTGAAAATTAATTGCTTAATGTTAAATGTATGTACTGCTTTGAAAATTATGGCATATAAGGGATGAACATTATTACCAGGTAATTATTATTGATAATACAGAGTTCTAATTAAAGGACCTACTGGGAGACAAAAGAGGTCGTGTGTGATTCTCCGTTTTTGGTGGCATGAATGATGCACAGTCATAAGCCCAGTATCACATGGTGAAGCAGCAGGTCTAGCAATTGCTGCTTATTTATTAAATCACTATAACCTACTGGTAATTAGTAAAATTTAGCATTAGCTCTAAGGGAGTTATAACTGTAAGTAGAGCAAGACAGAGTTTAGAGCAAATGACTGATGTCCTACAAATCTCTGGACAGTTTTGTGATTGATTAGTAATCTCAGGCAGCATTTTGAGTTGTATTTTGTGACCACAGAAGTAAATGGTGCTGACTTCTGTATTGCTGTCTTTTATCACAAATGTTACATGTTTAACATATGTCTTAACTTAAAGGAACTTACTTAAGGAGAAGTGTCTTGGTAACTGTGTAGATGTGTACTTTTAGACTTTTGGGGTAGGAAGTGCTCTGATTGCCAGTCACATATTCAGAGTGAGTACGCAGGCTGGGGATGAAGGCTGTGATTTATGAAAGACAGTACTGTAAGACTAAATTTCCAAGGAATCAGAGGAGTTCTGTGCACTGAGTCTCAAAATTAGAGTATCAGAGTTGTTCAAGCTGGGCATAAAAAAGCATGCTTGTTGAAATGTAGGCTTAAACATCTGCCTTCCTCAAAGCATTCCACTGAGTTTTCATTTGCTAAAAATTTCCTCCTCAGGAAAATGCAGCCTGGTGTGTTGGACTGCAATCTGAAAGTCTTCCAGAAAATTCAGACAAACCAGCATCCAAACCAGCAGAATATAATTTTTTTGTCCTGGTGCCACCTTTTTAGTACTGTCTTTGTGGTCTTCTGAAGACCACACTGAATATTATACGTAACTCCTGTAGTAGTGATTAATGCGGTCAATTTTAACATTTGTTGTAAATGACATGCTGGTAGCTCTATGATACCTTGCTATTAAATTACTTCTAACCTCTTTTACTGTAGTCAAGTTCTGCCTTTAAAGTACATATTGCTAAATGTCGGCTTTTCAGTACACTGTTTAATTAGTGTAGGCATTTGTCCTGGAAGAGTAGATGATGCAGATTAAAATTTCCTCTGCCAGAGGAGCAAGTTGCTTGTATAGTATGTTGTAGCTGAATTTGGTGTCCAACCTAGTCCTTTCAGCATCTGTAGATGTGCTAAGATAGCAGTAATTCAAAAGAGTCCTTGATTCTTAAACAAAAGAACTCTTATTTTATGAATCTTAACAGAGTTTAGCTATCATGCTGCTTAGTCCTGTCAGCATTTCTGGGCATCTCTGCATGAATAGGAGCTTCTAAAAGTATGGTGGTGTGAGATCTTTAGAGAGTACAGGCACTTCCAGGGTCAGACACTATCTGATTTTGAGAAGGATGCCTCCATTTCAGACAAAACATTTTTAGATCTTGCCTTGACAGACATGACTGCACTTAACTTTCCATGAACGTGTCATTTCTACCATACTCACTGGTCTTGGAGGACTTACTGTCATTCCCTGTTTTTGCTGAAATAGTTTTAATGAGTCAGAGCAGGATTTTTTCTTCATCCGCTCTTATTATCACAAGTAATAAATCAATAAAGACCATGCAGTACAGCAGCAATTCCAAATTGTATCGATTCTGATCTGCTGTGAATGCTCCTGCAATGACAAGACATTGAATGTTTTCCTCCAAATGTAGCACTGAGCTTTTCCGTAATGATAATGGAAGCTTTGTTCAGGCTCTAAAACGTAGCATCGTATGTCCATCGCAGTTAAAGGGAGTATAAATTCCTTTATTTTTGGTCTACTCTAGTGTGAAACCGTTGCATTCATAGAAGAGAAAGAACAAAGCACAATGGAATAGTGGGAATTTAAGAGCATTTGTATAATGTTTGTGTGGTATGTCATGGTTGTCAGCAAAACTAACTTCTTTGATGGGAGGTAACAGGACAGTAAGTTTGAAAATACTTTTAAATAACTTAACTGTGCTAGAAAAAGTTTATGCTTGACTTTCACAGAGCTTTTGCTTAATTGTTATACTGCATTTTTTTTCTGTAGTGTTTTTCATACCAGAAATACTTAGCTGTTAACTAAGTACAGTTCCTACTCACAGGGGAATGAAATGGACCAATAAGAGGTTCCCTAACCTTAGCTCTTTCCCTCACATCAATTGGCATTATAAATCAGAACAACATTCCAGACTTGAGTAAGCTTTGGAGCCATGTGTAGATTAATAGCTAGTGATTTTGGCAGTGTGATTTATATGCTCAGAAGAGATCTAATCGATATGCTCTTGAGGGACAGCTGGATGCTCACAAGAAGTATCAGATACCACTGTAGCTCTGGGACTTAATAGTCACTAGAAGTAAGAAACAGTTAAAATTATGGTGATTTAGTGATATACTACAGTGTAGTTAGATCCATGACATCATGAATTAACAATGCGTTCAACTTCAGTAGTGCTGCAATTAAGAAATAATTATAGCCTGTAAATACAGTGTTTGACTGTCTTACCTACTGTATCCACAGTTAATACAGGATTTGGTAATTGCATCTCTGTTTTCTAGGAACTTAATCAAATCCAAACCCCACGAGATGGAGTATATGTGGGGCTGATTCGTTCAGCCTTGTTCACATCCAAAGACACCTTATGACTCTGATAGCTGTCTGGATACTGGAAAGGAAGTGATTCATCATTTATTTCCACTTCACATTGTCAGGATTCTGCAATTAAAAGGCTACTGTTAAAAAAAACAATCTAACAAGGCCTGAATGTGACATGTCTTGCTGTTGCAAAAAAGAGCTGTGGAATATTGTCCCATACTTCAGGGTAGCTCTAATTCATCATTGATTCATCATTACTTCCATGTTAAATTTGTTAGGCTTTAATGCCTAGAACTGAGTTATTTTTGTGAACTCAGTGGAGTAATGAATATTGCTAAATGTGAATTTATTACACTAATTCTTGAATGATCTTTTAAGTGATCACACTACCTAACAAAGTAATTAGATTCTTCTGGTGGGTTTGTGTTAGGCAATTTTGAAACAGAAAGCTTACTAAAAGAACTCGTTTAACTTGCAGGTTATTACATTTCATCACTCAATACATGATAGCCCTCTTTCAAATAGTGGTTCAGTTCTTTCAACAAGCAGCTGTTTATAAAGATGTAACATTAAGCACAATATTTGCAAAACTGTTCTTTAGGATAACATTTACATGATTTTTTTTCATACAACCAAGCTATTTTGGCAGATTTCCATCTGGATCATTATCATACGAGTCAATTTTCTGTGCTCACTTGCAAAATTCTTTTTTAATGGAATCATTTAAATTCAGTTTAATTTTATTCATATTTTGTTCAGGATTTTATGCAATATTTCCAACCAATGTATTCTTTGACCATTGGCAATAGACAGCTGTGTATTAGTGTAGACAGCAAGCTAAGAAATTTTGTCCTGTACTTAGGGACATTTTGCTCTATTTTTGTGTGACAGGTTAGAAGATGGTTTGGAGAGCCCTAATATTCATTCAGTTTATTTACTAGATACCAATATTAAGGATTTAACTGGCTTATGGAATGGGCTTCATATACAAGATAGATCTAGAAATTTTACTTGAGGAGTGACTCTAAAACATGCCTTGTTCTTACTGAGATCAAACATAGGCTTTCTCTTCTATTTATTAGTCAGACTGATAACATTTGAAACACAGGACTATATCAGAGGGCAAAGATTCAAAATTACCCTATTTACATAGTTCAGTATTGTACAAATGTTGATGAAGGTCCGTATTTTCCCCTTCCTAATGGTGACTGTGGGAGGATGCATGCAAATTTTTGTCATGTTAGGTGTGTTCCAAAGCTTGTGCAGAGTTCAGAGAGCCAACAAATAGCAGTTCCTTGTTTATGTATCTGTAGAAGGCAGCTGCGGAAAAATCTGACAGTGATGGTTGTTAACTTTTTTGCTCTGTTTTGTTGAGCAGTACGAGGCCTATAGCAGATTCTAAAATATGGATATAACTGCAGTTCTTCCTTTTTGCTTTCAATCTTATTTTCTAGGGATCCAGATTGGTAACAGATTGCCACGAAAGACGTAGTAAGAAAAAAAAACTATCCAGCCTTGCCATTTCTTGCAGTTTTCATTAGTTGCCATTTACTATACTTAGTAATAAATCTTTGAAGGAGAATTTGACTCAGAAGTTTACTGATATTTGAAGATTTATTCATACTGATATTGCTGGCACAGGTCTGTGCTTACTTCTTCCTGCATGTTGCCTTTTTTGTAGCTCCATAGCCTCTTATTCTTTACTACATGCAAAGTTCAGAAAAAAAAAATAGTCTTTTAATTCAACTGCGTGTTCAGGAAAAAAAGTCAAAAACAGTTTGTAGATTGTGTACATATATGTACAGGCTACTGTGGAGGTCCTCACCAAGAGAGACACCTTTGTAATCCTTTTGTTTCCCACAGTATTTGGGTTAAAAAAAAAAAAAGTGCCACATGAGTGAATGACTTGCTGAAGAGCATATGTAACTAAAATAAGTCGTAGAAAATAGTGTGGACTAAGACCTAGTTTCAATTTAGACTGTTTGGACCAGAAAAGAATTCATCCCTAATGGGTAGTTTGTTCAGAAAATAGCTCAGCGAGGGCACTGTGAAAGTTTCAGCTAGAAAAGGAATGCAAAATTAAGTTAATCTTCTGTACTTTCTTTGACACAAGGTATACAATAAGACATCAACTCCTGTGAGACAGCAGAGAGGTGTTTAAAGTGTTCAGCCTACACAGAACAGAGAAACAGTTCTAATTCGCTTTTGACTGTGTCAGTCATCTACAGAGTTGACGTCTGCAACAGTGTTAAATCATGAAGGAGCTGTGAGACTGAGAGACAGCAGACTTAGAAATATCATGCAAATTGTAGGAATATAAATATTACTGGCTCACTGGTTCTGTTTTTAACGGTAAACTCGCTGTAGGGGAACTATTAGGTCACGACTTGAACTGGTGATTGAGCACCTGGTGAAGGAGTGTGGCTGGCCTGGGAAGCACAAATTGTTTGCACCTGTACTCCCCATGTGACCAGAATGGGTGGACTCACCCTGGCTTCATATAAGGGCCAGCCACTGAAGGGAGAGCATCTCTTGGACCTAGGCTGGTTCCTGAGAAGGGGTGCTGCATAGCTGGAGACTCCCTTCACCAGTAGGGTGAGTTCAGCCCTTTTTTCTGTATGTGACTGTTGGCCTACATGAGAATACTTTGCCTATTATTACCAAGATCTTGTCTGAAACAATTTTGATTATTTGGGAGCAGAATGCTATACAAAGCTGATAATGTACTGATAAAAAGTTTCCTTGTAACTCACGGAAGAATCAATGAACTGAGGGAAGACAGATTGATGCTGCATATTTCTCTTCCTGTTTACTGCCAACTTTAAGTATGGTCTCCTATCTGTTATGCTGGTCCTTCAGAACAGGTGTGTTATGTTGGGCTTTAAAGCACAGCTGGATCTCATGATCTTACAAAACTGTACTGAAAGCCAGGGATATAATACGAAAATACTGTTGCTTGGAGGGTAAGTTTAACAAAGCATTGAACTCTTGATGTTTTAGTACTCCTTCAAGGTATATCTTAATTTTTACTTTTGTATTTGCTAAAGAAAACTGTTGAAATTACATCATAGTACCTTCGTTAAAAGCCTTGTTCACATCTTATGTAGTTATACCTAGGCTAACGCTACATGATTGTACTACATAAAGTTGCCAGAACAGTCCTGGTCTCTGGTGTGGACCTGCCATCCTAAATGACTATGTTATATGACATGTGCTAATACTGAATGAGTCATAACATTTCTAGGAAAATAATGGAATATTGAGTCTAGAATTCTGAATTTTTTCTCTCTGGAGAGAACTCAGGTTTCTCTCTCCTTTTTTTCGATAGATACAAAACTCCGTCATTTTTCTCTATTCCTAGTCTAGTATTAGATATGGAGGCTGGCGGCCCTGCCTGTGGCAGGGCGGTTGGAGCTTGATGATCCTTGTGGTTCCTTCCAACCCTAGCCATTCTATGGTTCTTTCATTGGTCTTGCCAGCTTTGCTGTCTGTCTTACCCTTAATATTTCATCTGTTTTAAGCTCCTTCTCACATCTGAGCTGTAAAATTCTTTTTACTGCACCTCAGTCACTATTTTACTTCAGCTTAATCTTTATGATATGTGGATGGCTTTTTCCACTCACTAATGTTCTCTTCGCATGACTGTTGGAGCTTTTTTCTGAAGGAACTTAAATAGTCCCTTCTTCTCCTCACACACAAAAAAAAAAAGTGAAAAGCCTTTACTCTTCTGTCTTTCAATGTCTTAAATTGTCATCTTTTATCTTGACAATGAGTTTTCAGGGTGCTTGCATGGCGTTCTATCAAATAGATAATAATGTAGGTGGGATTGGTCATGTATTTATTCACTACATACTTTACTATGCATGTAATAATCCCATAAGAATATTTTGATAGAAGTATTTTGTACCTGACGAAGGATCTTGGAGCTAAAGATGTCCATATGTTGACTGTTGTTAACGAATGTATGTATTCATTGTTATAAACTTGGTCTGTGCAGTTATATATAGAAGAGTCTCAATATCCGGATATACCAGGAAGGCCTACTAGTGTCACCTACTAAATTTATGTGTTTTCCAGACTAATGTTTAGGGGAAGTACTTTCAAGTGCTACATGATTCAAGAGCTGCTAGTGCATTTGGGAGATGCATCTTCTAGTTCTTCTGAGCTTTCTACTACAGACGAATAAATCATAATTCAGGAAAAATGAGATGAGTCTCCAGTAATTTCTTTACTTCAAGTTGCGTGGCAGTTTAAGATACTCAAAATCAGATATTTAAAATGAAACAGCTCTGTAAGAAGGATTTTACCTGGGTTTTATATTTAAAATGTAAAACATAAAGCAACGGATACGCAAAATATGTGGTAGAAATACTTGCATGGAAAATAAAGGGATGTTACTATAGTCCTTTTAAAAAAAAAAATCAATTCACTGAATAGTTATCAGTACTTGTGAGAACTCTAGTGCATGTATTTAGAACCAAATTATAAAGAAATAATATTGGAGCATGGCTGTAAAGGAGCATCTTTGTGGCTTGTAGATGTGCTTAAAATGTAAAAATGTTCTAGTGATAACTGTCCTTTTGTGTTTGTATTGAACTTCCTTATGATTCTTTTGTTGGATCAGGGATGTTTTAATTTTTAAGAAGTTCCTGCAAATTATGTTGCTGTTATTTCTGAAGGTTAGGATAGAGGAAAGGTAACTAGTTAAGGAACGATCATCAGCTAGGAACGTTATCTGTAAATCATGTTTCTCTTGTGTTGCAATAATTCTGGCTCCAGATTATTTGACCTTACCAGCAAATAAATTGTTTTGCATGCAGAAAACATTGTGCAGTCTAGACAAAGTCTGTTCGGTTATTTCTGATCTGTTCTCCTGAACTGCTGCTTGTCACAAGAACTTTCTTCAGTCTAATGTGATCATTAAATGTAGTTGATAGTGAAAAATTTGATAGTGCACAAGAAATAGAGCTGAAAAAAAGTCATGAAGGAAAGCAGTCCCTAAAATGAATGCAGAACATGGACTGATGACCAAGTGACATTGTAGACAACAAGATGGCACTCTGTAATTTGTGCTTTGGTCCAAATTCACCAGCATAATTGAAATAAAATGCACAAAAAGGTTATTGGAAGATTAACAACACCTGTAAACAACACTATTTTAGGAGATATTTTGCTACCTTCTGTTCAGCGCACTTAAATCAAACTCTTCCATGATTTCATAGGCACTTAAGAATCAAAGGTGTATGCTAAGCTGTATAGGATGCTGTCAGTTCTTGCACCTTTGCTTTTAAATAGTTGTTGGTTTAAATTCATTCTTTTGTCGCTTCTCATAAGCCACTTCAGGACAGGATGATACTAAAAAGTGAGATTAACTTTTTTTTCATCCTATGGGCTCAGTAGAAGTATTAATTTCATGAATCCAGTCACCAAATTGGGACTTTCAATTGGTACAAGTCCAATTGTCTGCTCTAGATCTCCCATTCTGCTGGGAATGGAGAGGCCACAGATTATTCATTTCTTGTTCACTTCCATTGAAACACTTTCACAATTAGAAAATATGTAGGTGTTTCAGCTTGGAGAAGATACTGTGAGTGGAAAGATGGTAAAGATTCTGAATTTTTAATAACTTTACTACTAACCTGTACAGCACTGTTTTCCCAGCTGTATTTTCTCATTTCTTGGTAGGAACAAAAATGCCATAAAGTTGATGCACTTTGTTAACTAGCAAAAGCTTTCTAAAGCCTTTTTTTTTTTTTTTCCCCTAGCATCTGAAAAAGGCATTGCATGTTAACTTAATCTTTGGCTGCTGCAGTGTAGAAGTATTTTTACACAGACTGTTTCAGAAGAAATCTGTAGAGGCAATACATTAGAATGTCTTTGGTAATGTTCCTGTAGTGTTATTATAATATATTATTCTATTCCAAGTATCTCTGGATTATATTTGAGAAACAAAGGTTCACTAGTTTTGCTATTAGGAAAACAAACAAACAAACAAAATTTGTAACCTGTAAGAACCATCTAATGGCATCAGTTAAAATTATTGTTTCCTGTAAGTCTCTAGAAATAACATTAATCGATATATTGGTTATTTAATATTTTCTGAGAGTTGCTGGGTAGATAAGCAGCTAATAAGCTACCCATTATGATTAGGACGTATTTTCCTTTTCCTATTTGAATAGTCACTTTCATTGCATTTGTCACAAAATAACTTGTATGGTTTATTTATACTCTAATTAAAGACACGGTTGAACAGAATTGATTGGGTCTAACAGAATTTCAAAAAATTGCACTATGGATAAAGGTAAAGCAACAAGTGGATGTTTTCTATAAAACTTTATGAACAGAAGCACCTCTTCATGGTGAAAAAACCACCAAATATATTTTAAATGGCCCATAAAAGCTATAAAGTCACGTAGAACCTGTGGGAGGACAAGCTTATGAAGGTCTTGTTAGCTCTATATCTTAAAGTATCCTCTTACTCAGTAAATGCAGGAACAACACTTGTTTTCATAAGTCTCTATGGTGTAAACTACATGACATAGAAGTCACTGCAAAATGATGCGCAACCACTCATCTGATTGGTATGCAGAAGTAGTTCCTGGCAGCTTCGGAATGAAAGACTTCACAATCCAAATCAAAGTCAATCTCTGGATCTTATCTTCAGAACTGACATGCTTGTAAATGCATTTGATCTGCTGAAATTTAAGTAGGAAGAAGTAAAAGCTTTTGCTACAGCATCTGTCATGAATGCAGAGAATAAATTCTAGCATTGCATTTTCATCTTTCAAAATTTAAAAGAAAGATGCTTTTTGCCTACAAGTTGTGTATGTCAAAATATTACTAAAAAAATTAATAAATTGTATATAAAGCTTGTGCCGGTTGTCTCTTTCTATTGTTTTCATATCTGTTAGTTCTGTGCTGTTTAGACAAATTAAGAAGACTGAGAAAAACTGTTTTATTTTGTCAGTACCCTCAAAGAAAGTGGTTGGCACAGCCATGCAAATATGCTGATCCTAGCACAGTGCTGCCATGGGAGGGGGGGGAAGGTAGATAGCAAAGCTAGTGTCCTTATTCTGCGAGGTTTTGGCTTCCAAATGCTTCTTGCAAATAAAAAGTGCACAAAGCTCTGAATAGAAGGTTAGGTCAGCTGCATGCAGAGACAAGGAGTTACTGTGTATTCATGTTTACCCAAGATAAGTGCCCTAGTTGTGTTATTGTTTCCCTTTTGTCACCTGTATTCTAAGCCCTTAAAAAAATTTTTTTTCTAACTTAATTTTCCTGTCGACATGGCTCTTGCTAAAAGGTACTTCTGGGGTTTGCTTGAAGATTAAGTTCAGTTCCCATGGATATGGTTAAGTCAGGATAGTGGAGCATAGTTGTTGTGCTCGCAGTCCTTGAGCAATTCTTTGCCTGTCTAAGAGTGTTTGGTGTCTTTGAACTTATTTGTACAGGCTAGCCTGTGGACTTGCTGTACAACAAGGCTCTGGAGGAAGGGAATCTTGGTTGGCTTTGGGCATCAGTAGGCTAGTGGGTTGAGAACATGAATTCTGGATGCCCTAAAGCAACTTGTAAGGAAGATACCATATGGAATTACTAGCAACATCATGGAAAAAGAGGATTAGAGCTTGTGATTCTGTTGAGAGAGAACATTACTGGCAGTAATGTATCTGTAACTGAATGGCAGTTTCAGTAACAATACTGAAATTAAACTTTGTGCTCCCATGGGTTTTGGCTTTTTTTCAATACAAACTCTTAAGTACTGTTATGCAGTAACATCAATTATTGTCTAGAACCACTGAAACTTAATTGTGCTAATAAGCCTCCAGATATCCCTACCTACCAAAGTTACCATAGCATTGCCTTCAAGCTTACTTCAGAATTTATTAAAAACCTATATTGTACTGCCACAGCTTTATCTTCCTGATGGAACTTATATTTTTTTTCTTGTGATGTGTCTTCCATTCAGCATTGTCAGCAAAAGGTACTCTTTGCAGTGCAGAGAAAGTGTTGCCTTCTCACTGGATTTGGAGGCAGTAAACAAAGGACAAAGATCTTTAGTGCTCTGTATTTTAATCACGGGCATTTTCTCCCATGGCTTTGTAGGGAACATCATCTACTGGATAGAACTAGTACATGCAGTCAGCAAGGACAGAGAGCTTGTATATTATGCTTTACTCAGCTCAGTGCTCAACGAGAGTCCAAAGGATTAATAATCTGTATTCATATTGAAACTTCTCAAGATGTAAGAGAATGGGAACAGACTAAAACCTGTAGTGTTTAGCTTTTTCCTGTTTGTAATTCAAAATGAATCTTGCTGCTGAGCATACTACTGATTTGCTGCTTATTGATTCTTAGCAGACATGCTAGCAGAGTTTCCTGGTCTTACAACAAACAATGACAAAGTACTATGAAACAAACAATCATGATAGGACAGTATGTTTTAAAAAAAAAAAAAACTGATTTCATGTAGTTTTAGTTGTGTGTGGAGTTTCGAATTTCTGTAGTCTCATTTTTTAATCAAGTTTGTTAAACTTTATGTTTCAGTAATCATAAGGCCTTGATTTCTGTTGCCTCTCAAGCTAGAATGAATGGTTTAGCTTTCAAATATATCCCAAAAGAAAAAAAAATGTAGGTAATTATTATGCAGCTTTATTTTCCTCGGAGAAAAACCTTGCTCTTGAGATTGAGAGCTTTCACTGAATCTAATAAATCTAGAATGAGAAAAATGAGCAGTGTAATCTGATGGGGGGGAAAAAACACATAGTCTGCCACAACTGGATCTGGACTGAAACCTTTCTCTGATTTTGACATGGTGAGTTGTGCTACCTGTCCAGAAAACTTGACTGTAACTGCAGGTAATGGAGTTTGTGAAACACAACTGCACAGTTGGTTTCTGGAAGAAGAGTGAAGTTGAGTGTGTCAAAAACAAAATAGACATGCATTATAGAAATAGTTATTGGTAATAAAAATGTGCAAACTTTTCTAACATCTCAGATATTCTGTTACAGAAAAATAGATCCATGTGAGACTGGTGAAGATTGGTGACAATAGTGACATACTGTTGGATATCTGAAAAATTAGAGCTTCGTTCTCTAGCAGAGCCCTCAATATTTGGTTGATTTTACTCCTGAGGGATTCTGTTTTTCAAGGGCCTCATCCTATTGGTGATCTCAGTTTTTTTCATATTTCTTCATTTAAATGATGTGTTCAGTGTATCTTTAATTATCTGGATTTCACAGGCTGAGGAGTTGTAGCAATAGATGGGAATTTTGTTGCACTACTTAGTGTTTATCAGGTGATAGTGATAGATTCAAGAGCTAGTTATTGAATTGAATTTTATTACTCTGAGATTCATTTTAATGTGGCAAATCCCTTTCTGGCTGGGGAGAAAAATGAGAAAAGTTTTGGACAGTTTTTTTCTTGGACAGTGTCTTTGTTTTCTTTTAATTAGTATTATGCTTAGTGTTTCCCAGTGGATTTCTTTGACAACATCTGGAATATATGTGTTTTTGAAAGAAGGAATCTGAATGCAGTGTTCTAAACTTTGAGGAGGTACCATCTGTCTCTAAGGGACTAATTAAGAGCTTTTCTCTATAGATAGCCTAATACTGGAATGGAGAAGAGACATCAGTTAGGTAGGCTAGTGAAACTTCTCTACGTTGTGAGTTTGCGCTTGTCTTTCGGTGGTGAAATGAACACCAAAATACTCCTGCGTGAGCCACTGCATGCAATGCTGTGCCTATTTCCTCACCCATTGTGTACTGCACCCTCCTGATAATCTGTTTTGTAAAGGATGGACTCTACACTGATATAAAATTATTTAAAAAAAAAAAAAAACAGAAGTAGAAGTAGGAATGGTTTATCCAGATATGTTTACTGTTCTTTATTTTTTTCTTTCATTTGCCAAAGTAGCTTTTTTTTATAATTAAATTGTTTTCATAAAGAATGAGCTAAACAGAGGTTTCCCTTCCTTCCCATGTTCTTACCTGAAGAAGTTTCCTACTCCATACCTCTTAAGTTGACATGAAAGTATTTTTGCATGCAGCGACATAGATTCTAAGGGTTTCTTTTCCTCCTACTAGTAGTGGTTATTTCGATGTCAGCTAAAGATTAAAGGGAAATGGGATAGTAACTGTTCCTTTTTTTCCTCTCCTCTCCAGCAGAAAGGCAGTCTCACCTTTCCCAGCAGGAGAATACTAAGTGAAATATGAGAACAAAGAACAGTTGCAGCTCTTCTTTCATTGCTGAAGAGCAATTAAATCTTACAGAATTAAGAATCATGTAAGAATCTGTCTAAAGTTGTGACCACACCTTAATTGGAATAAGGGGAAAGGAGGCTACTGAGACATATCTCTTCCTTTTCATAAGGTTTGCTTTCAAATACTGTTATGCAAACTGAGCAAGAATCCTTTAGCAATTGAATAAGAGAATTGTGATTCTGCCCTGTAGTTAGAATCCATACCCTGAAACACTAAATATGGGGAAGCAAAAATAAAAGAATTCTCAATTCCCTGACAAAGTGTTACAGCCCCAATTGAATATGGGATTTAGCAGAAGGATCATGGTGAGGACTCTGTAATGAATTCAGAACATCCTCATGGTACAGCTCAGGTCTAGCACAGTGCTAGGTCATGGAGGCTGGGTCACTGGACAAAGACTTTAGGAACCTTAGCATTTGAAATTAACCTACATCGTGTTTTTTCCAAAGCATTTGTGTTGGATTTGGAATAAAATGACTCCTTAAGAGCTGTTTGACAACTCTAGCTCAAGTGCTGCGGACTTGTAGAATTGCTGTGCAGAATTGATATGGAATATATTTTTCTCTGAAGTGCATATTACTGTTTTAGAGCAAAACAAATACTTGCTGTATACATTTTTTTAGTTTGCCCTTAATACTCTGTGTTCATCAGATGTATGCATTTCTTTGAGTTCTTTTGAAGTAGGTGAATGACAGAGTAGCATTTAGCGAGGTTTGTTTGCTGATCTTATGATTTAAACCCTGTTTAAGTTGCGGTTTTGTATTGGGGGAGGAGTGGGAATTGCTGAAATGTCAGTGCTCAGCATGAAGCTCCTGGGAGACAGGATTTACAATTCTTACCTGAATGCATGCAAACTGAGATCTGGACTGCCAAAATGCTGTGTTGTCAGTGTAAAATAGCACAGTGCTATCAGTATGCCAGCAGCAATGAAGATGTACTGTATGCAACTCATGAATACTAAGCTCCCATGCACAGTTGAGATAGCTACAACAGCAAACATGACTGATGCATGTGAAATTTTCTATCTCCTTGTTCCATATGTAAACACTTCAAACTAAGCTTCTAATGGTCAAACTGTATAAAAGAAATTAACATCGGAGGTAAGCTCCTACAGAAGTTAATATGGTGTTCAGTGCAAACCCTTATTGATTGATTCAAAATGATGTAGCTTGATGATTCAGTAATTAAAAACCCACTTAGCTACTTGATTCTCATTTACTTTTGTATTTCTCTTTCCTGTCCATCACTGAATGCCGAAGTCGTTTAATATGGCAGAATTGATGGTTTGTACTACTAGTAGTAGCCTGGCTGCTTACACCTGTCCAGATAAACATGTTACAGTTTTCAGGCAGTACGGTCAGCTGGCATGGAAAAACCCATGTCTATGCTAAGAAACTCTTTTACTAGCCAGCACCAGGATTGGGTGGGCAGCATTCAAGCTGTCGCTTTGTTTCTAGGGACAGTCCTCGTCATCTGCTGTCTCCAGAACCAGGCAGTTGTTCAGAGGAGTGTCATTTGCTACTTGCCAGAACTGCTTGAGACTTTAAGATGTGTAACACTGTAGACAAGTTTCTATATGCCTTAACAATATGGACTCTCTTTTTGGTACTTCTGAACTTGCTATATAAACGTACCTTTAGATACTGTTCATTTCATCTTGCCTGAATTAGATTCTTAAACTTTTTTATAGTCTTAAGATGCTGGGCTACAACTGGTAGTGAAATTGCAAGATAAATCTTCCTGATCCTAACCTCTCAGTGTTGCCCACTCAGTGTATAAATGTGCATATGGCAGAACTGTGCACAAGAATATGACGTGAACCCTTTTAATTATCTGCAGTACTTTAGAGAAGATATCTGTGCAGGAAGGCTAAATATGAGTTTGAAGAAATGTCTGAATAGAACTGTGAATTGTGGGTTTAGAAACAGTGGTGAAAATTGCATGTATGCAAGGTCAGTTAGAGAAAAACACAAAGGTAAAACAAAACAAGGAGCAGAACTGGAGGAGGCTGTAATGAAAAGAAAGCTAAAGGTGTGATGGATCCTGAAGGACAAAAAGCAATGGGAAAACATTAACACAAGGTTGTACTGACTGTTGTTAAAGGCAGGCCAAAGTAAATGGAAGTTGGCAGACTGGAATTCTAACAATCAAAATCTGGAGTAATCAGGGCTGGTTCAGTAAAACTTAGTCACTAAGGACTGACTCCTGTTGTAGTAGGCGGTTGCGAGGATACGAGATGTAACGAGAAAGGCCCCCTCCCCGAAGGAACAGGGACTAGTTGACCAAAGAATGTACCCATGACGCAGGGAAAATGGCAAACTAAGATGATCCGATAAGCTACCTTTTGATATGTCAGTAGATGGAAAATACTGCTTCATGCCTCACTGCTACATGCCTCAGCAAAAATATCCAATCAGCATTAAGAGAGTAAGCTTTAGATGGCAATAGTGGATAACAAGTATTATAAAAGTAGTGCTACACCTTTGAATAAAAAAAAGCTTTTCTTGCTGCTATTGTGTGTGTGTGTGTGTGTGTGTGAGAGTGCTTTCAAGTGGTGCTGAAACCCGGGAACGTGTATGTGTGTTTTCAGACTCCCTTCAATTAAAAAAAAAAATTGTTCTTGGAAGACTTGTGTAAAGACATTCTACACAGTGGAGACTCAGATGAGAAAGTACTTTGTAATTAAATTCTGGTCTGTTGGATTTACATTCTGACAGACACCAGAATCCTTGCCTGATCACGTAATTACAGTAAAATAGAAATGTTCCTTTCTAATAGATACATAAAGTAACAAGGATATTTTAAAAATCTCTGTCAAATCACTCAATGTAAATTATCTAATCAGATACTGTAGCTACATAATATAATGTTAAAAACAGAATTATGCCCTTGCAGAAATCAGCTAGCCCACTTCCAGATTACAGGGTTTATAACTATAGTTTTTCATCATCAACCTACTCAACTCCATGCTGTCACATAGCTTTGGAATTGTTACATACATTTATCTCTGTTCCTCTTAAAAAAATGTTTCTTCAAATATTTTTCTTACAAATCCTTTTTTGGTGAATGTTGATGCTGTCACTTTGGATATATATTAATATAACAGCAAAACAAGATCTGTAGAGTACTGCTTGTTCAGAAAAAATGTGCAGACTCCTACTCTACCACCCTCACGCCTGTATGTGTAAGTGGACAGCAGTGGGCAGTGACGAAGGTGCTCCTGAAAGGGAACCATGACAATCTGAGTGTTGAGAGCCCTTTCACCTTAGGGGTGCTCAGAACGCTTGGCATAGACTGTTGCCAAACTGTGTAAAAACTCTGTGGATATGCAGCATTTTAAAGGATATGAAATTAAATACACCTAACAAGTTTCCTTCTAGACATTTGGGAGCTTGATAAAGTCAAAACACTGTGATGCATTTAGACCTGATCATATTGGTACCAGTGAGGAGGGAATGTGTGCCAGTTCTCTTGAAACCTTGCCCCTGATGACAGAGTTCATCTTCTGCAAGGAAGAAATGATGAAGATCCTCTTTGTGCGTTTGTATTGGTGTTACGTAGCAAGGTTTTGGTAGTGGAGGGCTGCAAGGTGGTCTCTGTGAGCAGAGCCCTGCAGCTGCCCCATGTCAGCTCCACCTGCTCTAGAAGGGACCCATCACTGCCAGAGATGATCCATGAGCAGCACTGGATGCACTTCTGAGAGTGCACACTTAAGGAAGGGGAAAAACTGCTGTGCAACAGCACCTGGGTGAGAGGAGTGAGAAATTGAGAGGAAAAAGCCCTGCAGCCACCAAGGGCAGGGCAGAAGGAGGGCAGGATGTGCTCCAGGAGCAGAGCAGAATTTCTCTGCAGCTCAGGGGAGGCCCATGGTGGAGCAGGCTGTCCCACTGTAGCCCATGGCACCACATGGAGCACATCTCCAGATGCAGCCATGGAGGAGCCTGCGGTGCAAGAGTAGATGTGGTCTGAAGAAGGCAGAAGACCGTGGAGAGCCCCCACAGGAGCAGCTCCAGGCTGGAGCTGCAGCCCAGGAAAGGAGCCTGTGGTGGAGCAGGATGTTATAGGGAGCAGCTGTACCCTGTGCTGGGTACAAGATGGGCCTTATTGTACATGTGCTGGAGCAGTGCTTGGAGAGCTGCAGCCTCTGGGAAGCTCATGCATGATCAGTTTAGGAAGAATGGCATCCTGTGGGAGAGAGCCCATGTGGAGAAGGGGCAGAGAGGGACCACAGAGGAGCAGCAGAGATGAAGCATCACAGACTGTCAGCAACTTCCATTCCTCAATGCCACTCTGAGGGAGGAGGCAGAAGAGGATGGATGGAGGTGAAAGGTGTGGGTTTTTTTTTTTGTTATTCTTTTAGTTCTCACTGCTCAAGTTTGGCAGTTGTCGAGAAATTATGTTGATCTCCCTATGCTAAGCCTGTTTTGTCTGCGACAGTAATTGGTGAGCTATCTCCTTGTCCTTATCTCAGGAGCCCTTTTCATCATTTTCTCCCCTTGTTCTGGGAGAGGATGACCTCTCCTGTGAAGAAAGGTTGAAGGAACTGGGCTTGTTTAGTTTGGAGAAGAGAAGGCTCTGGGGAGACCTCATTGTGGCCTTCCAATACTTGAAGGGAGTGTATAAACAGGTGGGGGAATGATTGTTTATAAGGGTGGATAGTGATAGGACAAGGGGGAATGGCTTTAAACTGAGACAGGGGAGATTTAGGTTACATATTAGAAGGAAGTTTTTCACGCAGAGGGTGGTGATGCACTGGAACAGGTTGCCCAAGAATGTTGTGGATGCCCTGTCCCTGAAGGCATTCAAGGCCAGGCTGGTTGTAGCTCTGAGCAGCCTGATCTAGTGGTTGGTGACCCTGCACTCAGCAAGGAGGTTGAAACTCGATGATCTTTGAGGTCCTTTTCAACCCAGGCCATTGTATGATTCTATGATGATGATTCTATTGAGAAGAGGAAGTGAGAGTGTGGTGGAGCTGAGCCACCCATCAGCATGAAACCACCACAGAATCAAATAGAAGAGGACAAGCAAGGTAATGGGCACCATTGCTGTAGTTCCTATCAGTTTTCTGGTACTGACAAGAAGGTGGTTCAAATTCAAGTGAGTTTCACTTAAAGATGCAGATATAGAAGTGAGTTTGGCTCCCTTACGGTAGAGTTGTTCTGGGTTTTTTTATGTTTTTTTATGTTTGAGGTATGTTCATGAAAACGTAAACACATGATGGGTGCTTTTCTGCAGGAGTCTATGGTGCAACTGTAACATGGACACAGATTCTTGAGTTGGCTCTCTGCATCCTTGCAGAGCAAGAAACATGAAGTATGGTACGAAAACACCAAAACTGATCCAGTCAACTGTGCTTCTGGAATCACTATAGGCCAATTAGCATAAAGAATTATGAGGGTGTGGGCCTCCTCTACTGCTTCCTCACAGCACAGTCTGAAGATAGAACAGCATGGGCAGGCACTAGAGGAGGTGACTTTTGCTTGTGACGCTACTTCCAATTTAGTGTATTTGAATCTGACTTTCATTATGCATTGTGCATGGGCATTCTAGGGAGGCAACTATATTTTAATAAACTTCCATAATAAAATATTTAAATATAATACAGTAGGTCTAGTTTCTCTGGAGAAAGTATACCATAGAAATGAAAATGTCTTTCTTGGAACTTGAAAAGTCAAATACAAAACTGTAAATTTGATCAGATTTGTGAGATTTAACTTGCTTAGAGAGAAAGGTCAGAAGCAGAGAATGATTTATTACAAGATCATAGATTCCTTATAAAATACAGCTAGTCTTTCTGTCAGCTTCACGTCCTTCCTTCAAATTCAGGGCCTTATGCTCTTTGAAGGAGATCAACCAAAAGTTTCCTTCATTTACAATTTTCCCCTGCATATCCTTTCTCTAAAATCCTTTCTGAATCTCTTTCTAAATGTGACAAGATCAAATGTTTATCTTGCAGTGTGTGTATAAATCTATATACCAATGTCAATTTTATTATAATTCAAATTTAATCTAAAAGTGTAGGAAAAGCAAGAACGTGTTGATTGGTTGCACTGAGTTTTGGCTACAGTAACTTCAGAATGAAGAAGCCTGACTTACTAATGAAGCCACAAGGTTTAGACTTCCATTCTTCTGGATGACAGTCTTGCTTTTCTGTTCAGTAAGTTGTGACAGTCTCTGTAACAAGTCTTATGCTCCATTAATGATGGATACAGCACTTCTTTTCTGACTTGATACTCTGGTAATGGGAAGCATCCAGGGCTCTAACCTACAGCAAGGTAGACTTTAGGAGGGGACTCTAGCATGGCTTTTTTTTTTTTAAGTGAATAAACATTTCCTCTAGGTTAAAAATAAACCCTGCTGCGCCCACTTTTTTTTTTTGTTTTTGTTTTTGCAGTATCTTAGCAAAGGTTTGTCTTTTTGCAAGTATACAAAATAGTATTCTTAAGGCACATTCACTTAAATGTCTGTGGCTGTTTTCTTCCAGGGCTGGCAGAAAGGCAGGTCAGCCAGCATCTGTCTCTATCAACCTTGCATGAAGGCAGAACATGAGAACTCCAGTTAAAAGCTGGGCTCTGTTTGTTGCTCAGTCCTGTTGTTGTTCTTTTTTCTTCTAGCTTCCTTCTGTGGAATTAGAAACAACAGGAGCCTGTCAGAGTGCAGTACTGTCTGACCAGGTTCTTTTTTGGTATTCTTCATGTGGGGAGCTTAGTATTTAATTGTACGTTTACTTATGGAACATCAATTATGTTAAATGGGATTTTGACTTATGAGTGATACATCGATGTACAGAAATCACAATACAATGGATGATGTACAACATGAGCATGGTTGCCATTGTAAGTCCCTATATGCTCACTGTCAAAATGCTGAGCATCTCTAATCCTTGGGAGTGAGCATGAGAGTTGAAGCCAGCTCAAGCCTGTTGCTCTCTTCAAAGGGTTTTTTTTAATTAATTGTCTAGTATTTATAATAGGCTAGCCAAGAAATCAATCCCCTCTTACCCCCAGCTGCTCTAGCTAGCTCAGGAAAGTATTACTCCATATTGAGTCTTTTAGGGAAGGCTGCTTAGACAGTCTGATTTGAACCACTGGTGCGGCTGAGTATCTGGAAAGTTATCTCCTGCCCTCTCTAGTGTTTAGAAAGTCAGCTTTCATTACGATAGTTTGTGATTATTCTTTATAATCTTCCTTGAGATCAATATTTTGCCTGTCTTCTCTGAGCTGCCTTCCACTATGGAGCTGTGCTGATCACATGCCACATTTGAGCTCTGACCAATGCTGAGTGATTGTCGGCGTTATACAAGCTTAAGGCATTCGTTGTATGAACCGCCAGCCTTCTCACAGGACCAGATCCTGCAAGTTCTGTAGTCTGAGTTACACCTGGGTAGGCATCAAAGTGGTATTTGACCCTGTCGCTATTTATGCTGATTTTCAGAATACCTTAGCAACATATATGAATGAGTCTTTGGCCAGGATGGAAGCATTGTCGCCAGTGTTGTCGCCTTAAGGAACACTTTCAGTCTAATACAGTTAATATGAGCAAGATGGATGCCGCTGATTTGGTAGTACTAGTATTCTGTAGTGCCTTATCTTCTCTGGAGGCAACCCTGGTGATTGAAGATGTCTGATTAAAACAAAATAAAATTTGGAAGCCCATAAAGTCATATCATAGACTTTGAGGGTTAAATAAACATGGAGTTAAAGGCGTATTTGAAGACCTTATTTCTGTATAGCTCTGCCAGTCCTCTTCAGTTCAGTTCTATACTTCTGTTGAGCAGTTCTCAGTAACAGAACTGACTGGGTAAGCCAAAGAGCAGGGCTGCTCTGCAGCTGCCTCTGGCTCTCAGCACATGTTTCTGATATTTCATTCCAGCCTTCCTTCCCTCCTGCCCAAAGAACTGCTGCAGCTGAAGATGTTCACAGCAACACAGAAGTCAAATCGGGCAAAGAAGAGCTGGTCAGGGAAGGAATTAAATAATTGCTTAATTTCCAGCTTATTTCAGTTTTTCTTTTGCTTTTTTCTTTTCCCGCTTTCAAGTTCCAGACACTTCTCTTAGTTGGAAGTGATTTTTCTCTTTAAAGCTATATCTGACAACAGCTGTTCTCTTACTGTGGCACATATAAAGGGTGATTCTGCAATAGGATGGGAACCTAGAAGAAAGCACCAGAGAAGGCTGGCAGAGAAGCTATGAGTCTGGTTCACTGCTGATGTGAGTGTAACACCCAGACTGGTAGAACAGCCAAGAACCAAAATAAGCGTGTCCTCTTCTATGGAAAATGGAGGGGAGGAAATGTGTGTCTGGCTTGCAGATGAGCACTGAATCTGTTTGTGTAATGCAAGTATCCACAAATGAAGGTGACCAGGGGAAGATGGTGACAATTCCAGCATCAGTGGCTGTGCCTGAATAAGGCTAGGAAACTTCTCTGAAAATTTTTTTTTTTTTCCAGAGGAATGCAGAAAGGGACCACCTTTGTCACAGCCCATTCCTTCAAAATAGCAAATCACCACTCAGCTTCATTGGAGCTCACTGGTTCACTGAGATTAGAACATCTTGCGCCGAGTGTTTTCATTTCAGCAGAGATCACTTGGGCTCTGACAGATTCCTGCTGGGTTTCTGGCTCCTGCTCCTGTCTCAGCCTTTGGCACGCTGCCTGGCAGGATGACAGCAATAGAGAGCCTGACAAACTAGGGATTCTGGCACCTGTGTTCATCACACCTTGGCAGGTCAAACTTGCAATCCGTTTAAAGCTCACGATTCCAATGGTGCTTGATAGGTGAACTGCCCTGGACAGAGTGCTTGCTTTTCCTTTTAAACCATGGGGTAAGTATAAAACCAGGATAAATGCCCATCATGATTTCTAAATAGCTTTGCAGAAAGACAGATGGGAAAATCTTCAGTTTAAGAAGTTTTCATAACATGTGAAGGGGATAATGTGCCAAACTATCATATGTGGAAAGGTTTTTAGTTTCTTGGAGAGAAAAACAAATATTTTAATTCCATAAAAATAGAATATATTTCTGTTGACATTGTTGTTGCTTAATAGCAATGTCCAAAGCTGAAAATCATGGTGTATTACCATTGCAATAAGGCTTATCCTGGTGATCTATTTTGTTTTTGTCAGTAACTGAAAATTAGATATTCTAAATCTTGTTATCGCATAGGAATTGGAAAATTCATGTGTGAGATAGATCAAATGAAATGTAGAAGGTTTTTTCTCTAATGCTTCCCATGTCTGATCGGTTTTTATCACCAGGCTGTCCTGTTTTGGCTGAAGGTGTTGAAGAGGATAAAGGAACAAGCTGTGAAGACTTGACAAACTACTCAGAAATAAAATAATCTTAGCCTGACTTCAGAAGTAAAGCTGTGGGATCCTGCAATAATTTGTCAGTGGATGGAAAAGAGCCCAGAAGAACTGGCAAAATAATAATCAAGCTCCACTAATAAGGCTGTACTGCCTAGTCTGAGTCTTAACATTTCCGGTCACTAAGTGAATTAATTCAGGTAGATACGGTCAGTTTGCAGAAAGACACACTACAACACTATCATTCTGTGGCCACACTGAAGTCTTTACCACTGGCATATCCAATCTAAGCTCTCATTCCCAGTAAGGACTGATGGAGCACTCAGCGAGTGAATTTTTTTTTCCCTCAGACCTTAAAAGTCCTGGCATCATCTTTGCTTTCTTGAGGTTGCTGTGGGCCTCCTCTTTTCCATTTCACTTGAGTGAGGGTTAGATTGAATTGTAAATGCTTCATGAGGATTTTCTAAAAGGATTTGATTAAGGCAGATCTCCCCTCTCAATTTTATATATTCTCAATATATTTGTTTTAAGAGAATGAAATAAATTTGCAGCACCATCTCATAAATATGTCTTCAGATCCTGTTAGCTTTCATCGTGTTTTGATCAGTGATTCTGATTTGTTTGTTTATTAATGTCCAGCAAGAAGTGGCTATGAACACAGGCTTGCAATATTACTACAAAAGGGTTTCCTTTCAATACCATTCTGCAATTCTTATTCCACCTAGGATGCACATCCTGCGACCCCTCCTCTATGGTTGTTCTAAACTTTTCTCTTTTGTTTTTCTCTCCTAAGCATTTCCAGGCCTGGATTCTTATCTTGCCCTGGAGCTCTCCTGTAATTTCCCATACAGTTCCAACCATAAATCTTTCAATTCAGCAGAGATCGGCAATGCTGCTGCAGTCAGCACACATTTCTTTTCTGTCCTCTGCCTTGGGCTCCTCCTCCTTCCAGCACTGTACTTCTGCACCCTTTTCTGCCTGCTGGAACCCATCTGCCCTGCAGGCTCCACTCTGGAAGTTATTTAACTGATCAGACCAGGTCTCAAGCTGCAGTTTACTTCACATTTCCATAGGTTAACATACTCAAGTTCCTCCTTTCTTGTTTGTCGTGTTTTTTTGCAGTCTTAGAGGAAGAATGAAAGGGTCCCCGTGCAATGTCACTGTCTGTAAATGATTGTTGTTAATCCCATCTTTCTCACTTAGAACCCATGAACTCATTATTTTGTTCTGGTTCAATAACGTTTATCCATCAGTGGCTTTTTCCCCAAGTAAAATAGACCTACTTACCTTTTTAAACCCTTCTGTTTTATTTCAGATTGTGTGTATAGTATCTACTGTAAATATCTAGAATTTCCTCCTCTTTTATTGGTATGTAGTTTCCGTTTAAGTAGATGTTTCCATATAGAGGTTTAAAACAAAAAACACCAGACAATCTAAGCTGTGTTTCCTGGTGACATTTGTAGTTAATGGCCTTATTCTCCTAGTCATGTTTTCCTTTATCAAATTGGCAGGGTTTTTTTTCAAAATGCATTTTAATTGCCAATTCCTGCCTCCTAGAATATTAACAGCATTTCTGTAGTGTTGCTACAGAGAAATGGAGAATGTAATTTCTGTGTGATTGGGGGGAAAAAAAATTGATCATGTTTTGATCTATAGTATCTCTTAAAATGATCTGAATTGACACAAGAGTCAAAGGAGAACTTAGGCCTAGCTTGGTTAAAAAGCAGAAACAGATCAGTAAAATCGTATGTGGTCAGACACAACAGCTGACGTAAGATCAGTCCTTTTCCTGAATTAAGCTTTTCCTCTGAAGCATATCTTATGCTAACTTCAGTGGTCCTGCAAGAATATTGCACTTTAGGGAACTACAGACAAAACCTAGTAGATAAGTTTTGTACTTCAAAAACAAAGCCTGTAAGAGCTCTGATTATAACAGGAAAGTGGAAGCCTCAGGCAGCGCTGTTAGTTTACTTTTTCTTTACCTGCCATAAGCCAGTGGTCTTTCCAGCAGTTTCCCAACAGGGATTTCAGCCCTTCCCACTACAGCCAAGAGGCCTGCATGAGGTCTAGGGTTGTGCTCTCTACTGTATTGTCCTTGGATTAGTGACTACTTAGTTGTCATAATTTTTTCAGTACCCTCTAGATCTATTTTCTGGTACTAATGATTGGCTATAGATGTCTGGAAGGCCATGGGATCTAGAGGAGTGCTGTCTGGATAAATTGTTTTTCTTGTTTCTGGACAGGCACTGCCATTTTTTTCTTTGTTTCCCATTCTTAGCGTTGATCTTCATGCACAAAACTTAGCCTAGGGCAAACCCAGTGGTCATGTCCTCTGATTCCCAACATACGTTGTGTGGAAGCTCTTTTCTCAGGGTTAGGAGATCATGGCTTGTGATGGTAGAAATAGCAGAAGAAATAATTTTTCTATGCTCTGTGTCACTCTGCTTAAAGGAGAATGTTCTTCTTTCTATACTGTTGTCTTAAGCAACCGCTCTCCTCCCTTCCCAGAAAAGGGGAGAAATCTTGAAAGAAATAATGCCAAACACAAGCTACCTGCAGCAAAGTGCAGTGAGATTGTGAAGTTCTCCTTGACACGCACACAGCACTAGGGCACATGCTGTCGTACATAAAAGTCACAGTCTGCGGTTATTTTTTTCGCGAATGGAGCTACATGCGTATTTAGTAAAAATGTATTATATTAAGGTTATCTGAATGCTGTTGCATTTTTGTGACAATTGTGAGTTATCTCTTGGCTCCTGAAGTTTCTGCTGAAATGTTAGATAAAAGTGTAATTGCATAATCTGTTTAATTGCTTGTTGCCCTCTCATATGTGTTCAGATCTGATTAAAATAATCTTTTCTGCCATCCTATTTGTATATTTGGAAAGGTCAAATGGGTTATTAGGTTTGACAATTCAGCTGCAGGATATATAGAGAACTCTTTACAGTATCTGTAACGGAATATGCACAGAATGTCTTTCTGCTAACAAAATGACACCTACTGTTATGGTTTTGTGTTTTTTTGTTGTCGGTATTCCACATCATTACATCATGTAAGGTACGGGCAGTTAAAGAGTTAATTCCCCGGTTACTGTAAACTGCCTTTTTTGGTGTGGCCCTCTGAGGGGGAGGGGAGGAGGTGCACTCCCTAGGGGTCTTTGCGGGAGAGGGGGTGGTGAAGCCATGTGGGAGACGCGGGGTCTGTTCTTCCCAGCCTGGCGGAGAAAGCACATGGTCCTCCTGCATTTTACTGTGTAAGATTTTCAGCCTGTAAACCCTCTATCATAATTCTACTAGCCTCATTTTGATATATTTAGTAAAATTAGTTGTTCCTCCTCGGATCGGAGCCGCTGTTTTTTTGTGTTAGATCCGTCTACGGGTCCCCCTCTTCCCAGGTTGCGGCTCCGCGGCTTCTCTGC